>NC_142037.1:26047932-26222099 GCF_982192425.1 Myodes glareolus | reverse complement strand
GGTATAATTTGTTTAGTGGGTGTCCACTGTGCTTGATTTCGCTTTTATATGTTTTCCCATTTATCCTTCAAAACAACCCCGTAGAGCAGAAATCTCCCTTCCCATCTCACTGAGGACAAGCCTGAGGACCAGGGATCCCAGGATAACTGGGCCAACAAGTGGCAGAGTTGGCACACCAGTCCATGCAGCCTTGGAGCCAATGTAGGAAAAAGCATCTTTCTTGCTTCTTCTTTCAATGCTGGCTTGAAAAGATAAAGGAAGCCCCGCTTCTTTGCAGTTCACACACACTCTCTCCTTCCTTCCTTTCCTTTCCCCTCTTTCTGCCTCCCTCTCCCCCCTCCTCCCCTCTGTGTTGTGTTCTAACTTGTACACGGGTCTCCGACAGTCCTGGCTGCAAGGATCAAAGCCTGACTTTGAAATGCTCTGCTCTGGCTGGAGCCTTTGACGAGAAGCTTCTCATGTGAACAATGTGGCACCCGCCCCCGAGAGTCACGTGTGCAGCGCTTTGATCCCCAGAGACTGTGGGTGTGGGGGAGGCCCCTCTGTAGGCAGAGAAAGCCTTTGCAAGCTCCTGGTGCTCTGAGCGGCAGAGGTGCTCAGCAAAAGCATGAGTCTGTCCACAGCACAGCCACAAGCCCCACACAAAGCTGCAGAGCCTGAACAATGGCCTCCTGCAAAGACCCCTCACAGTCCAAAGAAATTCCTTCTGAATGCCTATCTTTATGATTGTTCTGATTTCGGGGGGGGGGGGGTGTGACAGATGCTTTTGCGAGCACTGAACTATAAATTATAAAAAAAAAAATTCAAAACATCACAGATTACCACAACTGGCCAGGAGACAACTCTCTGTTAACTTGAAAGAAATTCTAACTTGTAAGTTCATTCTTTAGATCGTGTGTGGGGCTTTTTGTGTCGTTTTGTGCTGTGTCTATGTTTGTTTCGGGACGTCATATAGGTGAAACACTGGAGATGAAGACAGTTGACATCCTTAGCCACTCCAAAAATGCAAATCAAAACTGCTTTGAGATTTCATCTTACACCGGTTGGTTAGAACGGGTAGATCAAAACAACAACAAAATAACAACAAATGCTGGATGTTGCTGGGCGTGGTGGAAGGGAGCACTTATTCACTTCTATTGGGTGTGCAAACTTGCACAACTATTATGGAAATCAGGGTAGAGGTTCCTCAAAAGACTAGAAATAGATCTAACACATGATCTAGCTCCACTACACCCAGGCTTCATCCTACTCCAGAGACACTTGTCCATCCGTGTTCACTGCTGCTGTATTCATAGCAGAAATGGGAAACAGCCTAAATTTCGATCACCCAATAAATGAATAATGAAAATATGATACATTTATGCAATGAAATATCATTCAACTTTTAAGAAAAATGAAATTTGTAGGTTAACAGATGGTGTGAGAAACAGTCATCCTGAGGGAGGTAACCCAGGTTCAGAAAGACAAACAGCTCAGATTTTCTTTCCTATACAGATGTTAGCTTTGAATTTTCAGATATGTGTGTTTCATTTGGAATACCCAGAGAGGCTCGGAAACTTGAAGAAGGCGTGGAGCTTTCAAGGGAGGAAAATGAAGTGTCGTGATATAAAGGGGAAAATAGTGGATTGAGATGGATTAAATGGGATGGGGGCTGGGAGGGTAAGGTAGAGGAAGAAATGTGGGGAGGGAAAACTAATGTTAAAGGCCTTTTGAAAAAATCGTAGAAACATTACTAAATAAGCTTCCTAAAATATATCCATTATATGCACATATACATATATGAGTTTAAATGTCCCCATAACAGGAGGGACAGCGGATAACCCTGTGTTAGAAAATAAAAATCCTAGTGCAAGGAGATTTGGAGTTGTAGGCCAGCTGGTTCCCATAGAACCCTAAACGTTGTAGATCATGCCCATTGCTCATGCTCACTCTCCAGAACTTGGCCATGAGATCCTCTTTCTCAAGACAGCACTTATTTGAATCAAGGACATTTGCTACTGACTGGGAGGATTCAGCCCATTGGTCAACTTTCATATTGCTAGGGTGCTAGGCATGAAGTAAGCATCTTAGCCTGTGGGATACAACAGAGAAATGCCCACCAATGCAAGAGCGGCACGGAAGTTATGGGAGCAACCAAACACTTGTTGATCGGATTTAAGGCCTATGGCGTGAGATAGAACAAGTCCCTGGCACTGTTAGCAGGGCCGTGAACCTGAAGCTAGAGAAGTTGTAGACCCCAGGGGAAAACCTACTACTAGCATTCTGCTAAATGAACACAGTATTAAGATAACTTCTAGTAACAATGCTCTGCCCACAAACCAGTGTGTGTCTTGGAACTCTCCTCAGATACGTTTCTTCATGCCGCAGATGGACGTTAACACAGAGACCCACACTGGTCAACATGCAGAGAATAAGAGGTTGTGGAGGGCTCAGCCTTAAATGGGACATCTGTAATGTCCCCTTCCCCTCCCAGCTCAGGGATCATCTTAGAAGAGGAGGCAGAGAGACTGTAAGAGCCAGGGGTGATGGATGACTCCAAGGGAACAGTGAGTTCAAAGGCAGCCTGGGGTGCCTAGCGAGATGCTTTCCGAAAATAAAAAGTAACTATGGGGTTGGAGACGTAGCTCAGTGATGAGCCTTTGCTCGGCTCATAGAGGTCCTGGGTTTAATCTTCAGCCCTGGGAAGAGAGAGGCCGATGGACTTTCTACCCTTCCACTCCCTAAATATCTCGGAAGCTTGTGCAGGATGTATACATTGGAGGGGAGTAGTGATCCACACTATAATCCCTGTGAGAAGCTGAGGCAGGGGACTGTTAGTTAGAAGCCACTTTGCACTACAGAGTGAAGCTCTGTCTAAAAACAGACAAAATTGCACTTGGAAGAGGCATAGTAGCTGAGAGGACGCTAGGTTCTGGGAAGCGAGGCTTATCGCATAGGGGACGGTGTTAATTGATGAATCCTGGGTTGATTTTGCCTGTCCTTTATGATCAGCTTCTAGCAAAGGCCGTCCATCCTTGGTGTTGGTTCAGGTTTAACTTTTTGGCCCGAAAGTGGTTTTATATAAAAATAAAGGTGACACTTTATAGACAAATGGAGATTTTTCACAAGCTGGGCCCTGTATTTCAATATTCAGGGGTACAGATTAGAAGCTGAAGCCCCAAGAGATGTTACCTTAAACCTGCTGGGACATCCCACCTGCATCTGTAACCTTCTTTAACAGGCTTTACAAAGGTGATCATCTCAGTTCCTAAGCTGGTTCTGTGTTTAAAGTCGCTAACACTGATGTCCTGTGTTCTCAGTGTGTCATCTCTACCCTGTGATCGTCTCAGTTCCTTAGCTGGTTCTGTGTTTAAAGTCGCTAACACTGATGTCCTGTGTTCTCGGTGTGCCGTCTTTACCCTGTGATGTAGCTTTTGGCACGGTGGCGGCTCTGCAGGTGACCTGTGGAGGCTGGAGTCTCGCTCCAACACCAGCTGGGTCACCCTGCATAAGGCCAACACTTCTCTAAAGTGCTGTCCCCTCAGGCAATGTCATCAGGGCAGTGTTTCCCTCCATGGGAGTGAGTGTGGCTTTAGACTTCATAAGGGTTTCAGGGAGTAAGCACCCAGGAGTGCTAGGACTTTCCCCGTCATAATTAAGAGTTTATTGGTTGTATTGAGATTCTGTGCAAAGACACTTCTATTTGGATACAGTCCTTAACAGATATGGCAAAAAATCTAAAAGTCCTGAATCGTGATTCTTTTTTTAACACTCTAGTGACACACTGTCTTTAAAGTTAGAGGCAAATTTTCCTTACGGGGTTACCAGGAACTAGTGTGTTTCAGATAGTGACAGGCTGGACATGCTGAGTCCAACAACTCCTTATTCTTCCCATATAAACCACATCCTCTGATTTTCATCCTTTCATAGCACATCAACAAAAGTATCAGGAACACTTGACTTTGAGAACCAAAGATATCACAGAGTGCACATGCGTATGTGGCCAGGCAATGGGTGCCCTTGGGAAGCAATTCTCAGGTGAAAACCAATGTGGCAAGTGGGCTGGTGATGTTCTCTGTGGGGTCACAGGTCCTACTTCTCTGCCATACTGACTGTGTCAGCTATTCTTGGTTATCAGTTTGGCAACATCTGTACTTAACTAAAACCCCAGCAGCTGAGCACAGGATTTTTTTTTTTTTATTAAATCATTTGAAGTGGGAAGCCCCACTTTTAATCCAGATCTTCTGAGGTGGGAGGATCCACTTTTAATCTGGACCACAGTATCTGCTGGCAGCCTCTATAAAGAACTTGGAAGAAGGAAGTTTTCACTCTGCCTGCTTGCTCTTGCTCTTGCTGGCAAGTCCGTTCCTTCACTGGCATTAGAGCCTGCTTTAGGATTCTGCTGTATGCTGAAGACCAGCAGAGACATCCTGCATCGTGGGCTGAACAACTACTGGATTCTTGGATCTTCTCTTGGTAGACAGCCATTGTGGAACCAGTTGGATCACAGCCTGTAAGCCACTCTCATAAATCATACATACACACACACACACACACACACACACACACACACACACACACGCACGCACACAATAAGTTCTGTTCCTCTAGAGAACACTGTCTAATACAGATTTTGGTACCAGAAGTGGTTCTAGAGTGACAGAAATATACAGGTGAATTTTTGAAATATCCGGAATAAGCTTTCCAGTATGCCAACACCTACAGCTCCAGAAGCCTCTTCTGTAAGCTCAGAGAGTATTGAAAGCCCATGGTAGGAACCGTTTTATAAACTTAAGGAGATAACTGTGTTTGATTGTCCTGATGGCGAGAGGCAACGGATTTGGCGAGTCCACATATAAAACTTTTAACAGTGTGTGGAAAAAATGGTGATGATCCTTAGTTGCTCATAGTATTTCTGGATAAATTGGCCAAGGAAAAGGATGAAGTCGGTGAAAAGATTAACCACTTCACTTAGAAGACAGTGAAGGACGACAGTGAACTCAGTGATACAGCTGACCCGCTCCAGATGTTCGGTCTCAGTCTAACGTGTGTTTAGACTGGAGGAGAATCTTCCCTCCGGAAGCCACGGAGCTCAAGCTGCACAAAATCAAACCGGAGCCCTCATTATAAGGTTGGCTGAATTACGGTGAAAATGCAAATCTCAGCCTTGGAAGGTGTCAGCCATTAGTCAGGGCATTAATTGGTAAAGAACAGGATGCGGTGATGTGGGGAGGAGAGGAGTGGGAGAACCCCGCTGAAGCTCAGATTCCGGAGGGTTTTATCTCACCTGAGGAAGTAGTCTCTCTCCCCTCAGCAGGAGATGTCCCCCACCCCCACCTGAGGAAATATTGCCTTTTCCACTTTTGACTGAGGAAATTATTGTCTGCTAAACCAATAAAATTCAAGGGCCTTCTACCTCAGTGAAATTCTTAGGAGTACAGTGGTGTGGGGCATGCAGAGATATTCCTTCTAAGGTCAAGGACAAGTTATTGCATCTGGCCCCGCCCATGACCAAGAAAGAAGCACAACATTTAGTGGGCCTGTTTGGGTCGGGAGATAGCCCAGTCCCCACTTAGGTGTGTTACCCCTAACATACCCTATACACCATATGACACAGCCCATATCCCAAGCGACACAGAGAGCTGCTGGCTTTGTGTGGGGCCTGGAACAGGAGACTGTTCAGCAGGTGCTGTGCAGGCTGCTCTACCGCTTGGACCATATGATCCAGTAGACTTGATGGTCAGTGGCAGATAGGGATGCTGTTTGGGGCCTTTGGCAGACCCCTAGAGGTGATTCATAGAAGAGACTTGGGATTTGGAGTAAGGTTCTGCCATCATCTGCAGACAACTAGTCTCTATTTAAGAGACAGCCCATGGCCTGCTATGGGGCTTTTGTTAAAATGTTTGACAATGGGCCACCAAATTAGCGTGTAACCTGACTCACGAAGCCAACAAGTAGAACCATGCAACCCAATCTGTCATCAAATGGAAATGGTACATATGTGGTCAGGCCTGAGAGGTCTCAAAGGCTCAAGCAAGTTAACAAAGAAGTTGCCTGAATGCCAATGGCTTTTACTCTCAGTATAATGCTATCTATACCCCAGAATGCCCCTGTATCCTCGTGGGGTTTGCCCTGTGATTGGTTGACTGAGGAAGAGAAGACTGGGGCACGGTCTGCCGACAGTTTTGCACGGTATGCAGCACCATCCAGAAGTGGACAGCTACAGCATTACAACCTCTTTCTGGGCGACACTGAAAGATACTGCCAAAGGGAAAGCTTCACAGTAGTCAGGACTTCGGGCAGTACACATGGTCATACAATTTTTTTTGGAAGGAAAAATGGCCAGGTGTGTGATTGTCCACCGTTTAATGGACCACAACCAATGGATTGACTTGGAGAAAAACATGATTGGAAAATTGGCGAGAAAGACATCTGGGGAAGAAGTATGTAGATAGATCTCTCCAAATGGGCAAAGGGTGTGACGACACTTGTGTCCCGTGTAGATGCTCATCAAAAGGTGATTTCAGCAGAGGAGTTCAGTAATCAAGTAGATAAGGTGACCTTTCTGTGGCCAGTCTGTCTCTTTCATTCATTCCTGTCCATTGCCCAATGGACCCATGAACAAAGAGGCCATGGTGGCAGAGATGGGGATTAGGCATGGGCTCAATAACATGGACGTCCACTCACCAAAGCTGACCTGGCTACAGTTGCTGCTGAGTTCCAGATCTACCAACAGCAGAGACCAACACAGCCCCAGATATGGCCCCATTCGTCAGGGTAGACCAGTCAGGAACCTGGTGGCAGGTTGATTACATTGGACCACTTCCTCAGTGGAAAAAACAATACTGTCCTGACTGGAGTAGATGGATACATATTCTGGTTATGGATTTGCTGTGGACTTATAGAACTCCTTATCCACTGTCATGGTATTCCACACAGTATTGCTTATGACCAGGGACCCCGCTTCACAGCCAGAGAAGTCTGACAGTGGGCCTACAATCATGGAATCCATGTTCCTCACCATCCTGAAGCATTTGGCCTGATAAAAAGATGGAATGGCCTTTTGAAGACACAGTTACTAATGGGTTGGCCACGGACTGGAGGGGTGGGGCAGTATTTCCAGAAGGTGGTGTATGCTTTGGAACAGTGTCTACTATATGGTATGGTTTCTTCCATAGCCAGAGTCCATGGTTCCAGGAATCTAGGAGTGGAAAAGGGAATAGTTCCACTCACTATCACCCCAGAGACTCACTAGGAAAGTTTTTTCCTTCCTGTTCCCACAACCTTAAGTTCTGCTGGCTTAGAAGTTTTGGTTCCAGAGTAGGCAACCCTTCCACCAGTAGACACAACATACGTTCCATTGAACTTGAAGCTCAGACTCCCCCTGGCCACTTTGAGCTTCTGATACCCTTAAACCAACAGGCTAAGAAAGAAATAACAGTGTTAAAAGGGGTGGTTGATCTAGATTACCAAAGGCAAATCAGATTGCTTCTCTACAACAGAGGTAAGAAAGAGTATGTCTGGAGTGCAGGAGATCCTTCAGGGATCCAGGTAGAATGACGAAGACTGTGGACCCTTCAGGAATGAAGGTGGGTCACTCCCCCAGGAAAAGAACCAAGATTTGTTGAGGTACTTGCTGATGATGGAGGAAATACAGAATGGATGATAGAGGAAAGTTGTTATAAACACCAGCTCAGGCCACGTGACCAGTTGCAGAATTAATGATTATGGTTGCCATGAATGTTTCTGTCGTATTTTGCTAGGAATATGTTTATACAGATATTTGTGTTCTTTCCTCAGTTACTTTATCATGCAATGTAACGTCAGTTAAGAAAATATCAGTGGTTATCATATTTAAGTTTCGAGTTGCCAAAAGAATGACCCTCAAGGGACATTGCCACCTATTCTAAAGTTTATTATGTGTTTGTGGTTTATGAGGAACAGTTACATCATATTAGGTGTAATTACGACCTGATGAAATATATAATGCATTTGCGATTGTACATGGCATAGTTAGATCATGATAGGTATAATTATGACCTGGTTATTGTTTTCATTTGGAAATTATGCAGGCCATAAGGAGATAAGGTTGTGTGTCGAGTTCACAGGGGGTGGACTTGTGATGGCTATTCTTGGTTGTCAACTTGACTGCATCTGGAATTAACAAAAAACCCAAGAGGCTTGGTACACCTGTGAAGGATTTTTTTTTTCTTATTAGATCTTTTAAAGCGGGAAGACCCACTTTTAATCCAGATCTTTTGAGATGGGCACACCCACCTTTAACCTGGCCACACTTTCTGCTCGCGGCCTCTGTAAGGGCATGGAGGAAGGAAGCATTCACTCTTTGCTTGCTTGCTGTCACTTGCACTGGCAAGTTTGTCCCTTCGTTGGCATCAGAGCCTTCTTCAGGATTCTCACGACTACTGAAGACCAGCCGCAACATCGACCTCGTGTATCATTGAACAACTAGTCTTGAGTACACAACTGCAGCCTGGGTTTTAGACTGCATGACAATCATATTATGTGATTGCCATAGCCTAGGTTGCTCTTGAACCTGTGGAAGTAATCATCTGAGTGCCAAAGAGCCTTTTATTTCCTTCATCCCGGAGACGAGCCAACGAACAGTGCAGTGCACCTGACGCTTGAGGCCTTTAGGCGTTTTGTTTCCTTTGCAGGACTAGGGATTGAACAGGGCATCTTGACGCTAGACAGCCTCTCTGCCTCTGAGCCGTAGTCCGGGCTCTGGCTGGTAACCCCTTAGTACCACTTTAGCTCTCTTTGAACAGATAGATAACAGGCCTTCTGGTGACAGAAAATGTTCAGCCAGTCAGCGTTTTAAGGCTTAGGAAACCTCTCACACAGCGGCCTTTATCTTCTGAAGCTGCACCGCTGATAGGGCTGCGCTTATTTTCTGCCTTGGTGAGTGAGCAAGTGTCTGAGTGGCCCACTGGCTTTGGCTTCGGAGCGGTCACATGGCTGGCTTAATTAGGGGGTGAAAAAAGTACCACGATTCTGCCCTAATGCCCCAGTGGGAATCCAGGAGACCTTTTCTTATGCACATGTTCACCGCCTCTGGCATAAAGTGGATGGCTAAGGACACTTGGGCAGGCCACAAGAGAGATTACCAGCCAGGGAAGACACATTTGAACTTGCTGAAAGGGCCGCCTTTGTGCCGGGGGAAGGCGGGCCTCGGTGGGTCTTCTCTATCCCAGCAGCCTTTTCTTTTTCAAGCCTGCAAAGTATGAATAGCTGTCTTTTACCCACTAATCCCCGCAGGAATGTGGCTTCGGCTATGGAGAGGATGCACAGTGTGTGCCCTGCAGGCCGCACAGGTTCAAGGAAGACTGGGGCTTCCAGAAGTGCAAGCCATGCGTGGACTGTGCGCTAGTGAATCGCTTTCAAAGGGCCAACTGCACACACACCAGCGACGCTGTCTGCGGGGACTGCTTGCCCGGGTGAGTTGGGCCATTTCTTTGTTATTTAATGAGAGGTTTCCCAAGGTATTTCTCCCGTTCCCTCCAAACTTGAAAACACAGGGATAAGAACATGAAGATGTTTGGGCAACATCTGGAACTTGTGTCCCATTCCATCTGTGGCCTCTGAGCTTACTCCGTTCCCGGCACTTGTGACAAAGCAGAGCAGTCACACTTACAAAGGGGTGTGCCCTGAAAACCGAGAGTTTCTGCAAACCAGTGCACAGGGACACTTAGACAAATGGACAAAGGGATTGCCAGGCTGCTCACAGAAGAGGAGCCCTGTCAGACTCAGCAATGGGCATTCCCTCAGTCCCTGGAATAGGTCAGAGGAGAAGGAGGCAGAGATTCCTGACCATGCCCAACTTGCGTCATTCTGGTTTTTTCTTTAAGGTTTAATCCGGGTCAGCAGAATCTTTCAACAGGTAAGAATGCTTGCCTCCAAGCCTGCTGACCTGTGTTCAAACACCAGGATACTCCTAGTGGAAGGGGAAATCTAACTCCCTGCGAGATGTCCTCTGGCATGCATGCCATGCCACACCTCCACCGCCCCAAATAAACACTTGAGATAAATGTCTGAAAAATACCATCTCACAGTATTTTTAAAGAGAGTCAGGGCTAAGGATGGAGCTCAGTGATTGTGTACTTGTTCTGTGTGGAATGCTCTAGGTTCAGTCTTGTACCCCACCTCCCTCTGCTTCTGCAGAGAGGCCCAGGGAGTCCCAGGAGGAGAAAAGAGTAAGACAGGATATGAGTAGAAGAGACAGAAGGTGGGAATGGGAAGACCCTTCCATGGACTCTTTGACATGTATCCTGGGTGGTCCACATGTGTCTGGGTAAACACATCTCTTGTCACACGTAGGACTTACCAACATTTCAGCCTGCTCTGTGACTGTCTTTTCGCTCTCTGGATGGTGTCTTTGAGGCAGGAAAGTTTTTTATTTTTGAAGAAACATGGCATACATTTTGGTTTTTATATGTGTGTCTGGTTTTAGACTGCTCCTTTCACTGCTCCCTGGGTTCTGGGTCTCTGCAGGGGGCGTCACCTGACTCACCATAGCCTCAAATATTCTTTAGATATGAAGAATTCCTGCAACTCAATAATCCAAAAAGACAATTTAAAATAAAAATAAAGGCATTGAGTAGATGCTCTCCAATAATAAAAGCAAATGACGAATATGCAGAAAAGCTACTTGCCCTTAGGGAGCCACAGATCCGAACCACACCCACTCACGCCCAGTAGAGTAGCCATAGATGAAAAGACAGGCAATTACACATGATTGTAGGTTGTGGGGAAATGAGAACCTTCCTATGTGATCGATGGAAATCGGTGGCCACATTAGGAAATGAGCTGACATTTCCTTAAGAAATTAAATGCACAGGTACCATAGATTCCATAGCTCTGTGCTTGAGCATATAATCAAGACCTTTAAAAAACATTGTGCATACAAAAATCTGATTCATTGCTGTTTGTAGCAGCATTACACACAATAGCCAGAATGCTGGGACAATGCTGCAGTGTATTGAGTTGGTCCCCTCCAGAATTTTGGTGTTGTTTTGTGACAGGTTAACCTTAGACCTCAAAGCCAGAACTGGGTCTGATGGTGTCTCTCTCCTGAACTGACTAAGGAGACCGGCAGGGCACTATGCCCCTTTCTTGCCCTTCTACCATGTAAGGACACAGTGTTCCTTCCTTCATGAAGATACAGCAAGAAGGCTGCCTCTCGTGATCTCTGTCTCTGCCACCTAGATCCTGGGCATCGTGCTTCCCGCCCCATGAGAAATGATTTGTTTTTTGTAAGTGACCTGGTGTATGGTGTTCTCTTAGAGCCCACTAGAAGGGCTTCTGACAAACCTAGATGTTCATCCGCGGATGGGTGGATAAACAGCATGGGGTAGATCTGAACAATGACATATTGCTCAGGAATAAAAAGGAAAGAAATGCTGGCACCTGCTAATGTAGATGGTCTGGAAAATATTGTGGTCAGTGAAAGAGGACCGTCATTAAGGGCTGCACATTTGGTGGTCACCTTTGTCGCATGCCCAGACCAGCAAATCCATAGATATGGAAAATCAACCCCGGGCTGCTTGGGCTCAGGGTCGGGGAGCACCAATGAAGGATGGTAGTGATTAGAAGGTTTGTTCTAGGGGTGACAAAATGCTCTCGCTGGTGGGAATGTGCCGGTCCATCACAGGGTTTCTTAGAATGACGTTTTCAAACGTGTCCGCCAGGCTACCAGTCTAGCTTGGATTGGGTTCAGTTAGAACTGTCTCCTCACAACGCTGTTAGTGAGTTTCACATCTGTAAGATGTGTTTACACGACGCTCTTCGTCCCACAGCGAGTAAGCAAAGGTCAGTATGGGTTTCGTTTGTCTTTTTATATAGTCTGTCTGAAAGCCAGAAACAGATTTACCATCGAGCTTCCGAAGCCACTTTAGCCAAACCTTTTATATAATGAATGTCTTTGTTCCCTTTCATCTTGTTTCATTTTTTTAAAAAAAATGTATTTCCTACCTCACTTGGACAGGAAATGCAGTTGCAAATGTTTCTGTGTCCCAAACTGCAGTACAAATTAAGAGATGGCAAGGTGGCTCAGTGATGGAACATGTACCTAATTAGCAAGGGGCGTTGGCCACGCTGACTCTGAGACCAGAGTTCCATCTACAGAGCCTACAGTCAAAAAGCCAACCCTAGTGTGTGTAATCCTAGCTCAATGAAACCTGTGTGATGAAGTCCAGGCTAGTGAGAGAAACTGTCTCAAAACACCCAGAGTGGAAGGAACAACGCTGGAGGTTGACCTTTGACCTCAACAGGATCATGGATAAAGCAGTAGGAAACTGTGCCACTTGTAATGCGAACAGATCTAAAACTGGATGAACTGGATCAAATCCCGGCTGCACTCAGTGATTGGTCAAACTTCTCCTCTGATTTGACTATGAAAATATGTTCAAATAATATCTGATCTAACGCTTTCCTACCAGATTTTCATGAAGTTACTCATTTGCGGGCATATAAAATCTACAAAGAGGAGATTGGAGAACTCATACTCCCTCTTTCTGAAGCACACCACAAAGCTACAATAGCCAAAAGTGTGTATTGGCACAAAGAGCGATAAACAGGCCAAAGGAATCCAAGGGGAGCCTAGAAGTCAGCCCTTACTTGGCCTTGCGAAAGACAGTAGTCTCGTCACATGCTCCAGTATGGATGACATGCTATAGCCTAGGCCAATCACAAGCTGACGATGCTGTAGTTGCCATTTAGATGAGGTGTGTGGAGTTGTCACCTTTACAGAAACAGAAGGAAGAGCAATCAGGGAGCTACTGAGCCCAAAGTAGGGGCCAATAGGACCAGAGCCTTAGCCGGGGAAGCCGCCTGCAGGCAGCACTGTTCAAGCACACCCCTAAAGCTGCTTATGATGGGAGACTTGCTGGTGCGTAGTTTTTGCCACAGCAGAAAGATGCATATAAAGATTTTTAAATAAAGGCAATAGATGCCAAATGTGGTGGCACACATCTTTCTTTTCAGCACTCAGGAGGCAGAGCCAAGAGGATCTTGAGTTTGAGGCCAGTCTGGTCTACCTAGTGGAACCCTGTCTCAGAACAAAACCACCAATGGGGAAGGGAGATTTCTTATTTAAAAGTGTCTTGTTAGAGACTGTAGTGTATATCCATGTAGTGTGTATCCAGGGTGGTGGTGCACGCCTTTAATCCCATCACTTGGGAAGTAGAGACAGGTGGATCTCTGAGTTCCAGGACAGCCTGGGCTACACAGAGGAACCATGTCTCAAAAACCAAAAATAAACAAACAAACAAACAAATAAACAAATAAATAAATAAATATTGTGTTCTTTTTTATACCTCCATCCAGGAAATTATCAAATATAATTTCATTTAATATTGGCAAAGTCTATTAATAGTTTTTTAGTACAGAAAAAAAACTTGTGTAGCATTTTCAACAGCAGACACTAAAGGCACAAAAATACGTTTTCTAAAGCCACTTAAAAATAGAGATAGATCAAATATTGGAATTGAATGTAGACATTTTTTAACATTTAAAAAAAATAAGAAATTTCCCTTGCTGTAAGACTGTTTTGATGTCTGTGTTTCCCTTAATAAGCAAATAAATAGATAAATTTAAAAAAAACCCAGTTACCAAAATAGTTCATTCAAATAGATCATGTATTTGAAAACCAGCATGCTTGTGAGGCTGGAGGTGGAGAAGTCCCGCCATGTTTGAACAACCTGTAAGGACTGAGTAGAAGACCAACCAGGAAGGGGTGGCGTGGGCACAGTTCACAGGCAGGGCCAGAGGAGGCCCCAGCGCCGTTAAACAGTTAGGTAGAAATGTCCAGAGCTTGGTCAGCTGCTATTTTACTCTGTGGCTTACCAAAGAATCTAGGAATTCTGGGTGCTGTTTTGTTTTGAGGGGTCTCCCTGCATAGCTCTGGCTGGCCTCAGTCCTCCTGGGTTTACGGACATGCCCCCACCTGGCATGCTCAGCTGAGACCTTTTCCAACTGTTGTTAAGTTTCCAGGATTACCAACCTGCTCACAAGGTCAAACACTAACACACAGGATAATTACAAAATTGCCAGTCAAGACATTGGTTGTAACTTTAAAAAAGCCGGGTCTCAGAAACTAGAGGTTTCGAGATAGGACGTGAATACGTGAATACAGTTTGGTAGACCTTAAAACTTGTTTTCTTTTCCCTCTTGAGCGTTTTCACTTTTATTTATTTCTAGGGATAGTATAGGGCCTCTTTCTTATCTGCCAATGTTGACTCCTACACCCCCCACCCTGTGTGCTTTTGTGTGTCTGCACTACTCTTTCCCCTACTTTCCAAACAAAAATGATGTATTTCCACATCAATTAGCATTCATTTGATTATTTAAGAGTTTAAGCATTTAAAACCAGTTTTAGGCAGGCATGGTGGTGCACACCTTTAATCCCTGTACTCAGGAGGCAGAGGCAGGCGGATCTCTGTGAGTTCGAGGCCAGACTAGTCTACAGAGTGAGTTCCAGGACAGCCGCCGGGTCTACACATAGAAACCCTGTCTCAAAAAGCAAAACAAACAAACAGACAGACAGATTAATCACGTGAGGACTTTGACTTAATTATGGGTAATGCTCTTTGCTGTTTGTCTAGTTGTAGCATCCCTTTCACAGCGGTGGTTTTAAGTTCGTCCTTGTAGTTTCATTTCCGTAATCATAACTGTAATGGTCCGCTCTGTCCCTTTAAGAGACAAGCCACGCCCACTAATTTTTAGTTTGGTGCCGCTCATTAGCTATATTGTTGATGCTTTATGTTTCCTTTTAAATAAATTTAATTTATTAATTTATTGATAGAGTTTTGAATGACTTGAATTCCTACCATCTAGAAGTAACCACAATTAATATTTAGTTTGGCACCCCCCCACACACACAAACATGTCTAATGAAAATATATGTGCTGCATTTGGGCTCCTAAGATTCAAATGCTAAACCTAGTACTTTATTTAAAAGGGGTTTGTGGTTTAGGTTACGACAGAATTGCCAGAGCCCACTGGCTTCACACCCCCTCTCCAGCATCCCACCCTAGAGTCAGGATGCTCTGTGCAGGGAACGAGTCTGTGCAGTGTCCACCACCTGCCCAGCCTTTGGGTGCCTCACTTCACCAAGTGCTGGTTCTAGAGGGCTGCTGCTGATGGCGACGTGAAGCTCGGCTGCAACAGCGAGCTCAGATGACACCAATAACCAGGCCTCTCTCCTTCCTCCTCTAGATTTTACCGGAAGACCAAACTTGTTGGGTTTCAAGACATGGAGTGTGTGCCCTGCGGAGACCCGCCTCCTCCTTACGAGCCGCACTGTGAGTGATATGTATGCCAAATGGCAGCAGGCCTTTCAGAAAACCCATCTCTACCTCGGGGCTCCTAGTGTGTCCTCTTACCCAGACCCCAGAAGAATAGAGAGCCTCAGCCAACAGTGACCTCTGCTTTGCATCCCCCAGGAAACAGACACTTTGCATTGCCTTGCCCTGTTCCTTTGCATCCTTCCTCCCAGATGCTCAGTGCAGGAGACCTGGCTTCACTGGGCTGTCCAGGTGCTAATCCCCAGCTATACCTCTCTGACCCCAATAGTATCACACAGGGCTGTCTGCCTTTCACAAGTTCCTTCTAGGATACCCTTGCCCTCCATAACATATCCCCCGCACTTCCTGCTCATTCATGCATTTGTTTCTCTCACCTATCAAGTCAGTGAGGAGAGAGGACTCATTGTACTTGTCCTCGGTCAGGGCACCAATACAGGAGACACTGAGGTCTTTGTGTTAACGTTCGTCCTTTTGACCATTAGCTTTGTGTGTTTCTCCCCTTGGAAACAAGAGCGTTTATTGTGTTCCCAGCCTGCCTGGTGGCTGCTCACTGTCTTAATGCTAAGCAAAGTGGATGAACAAACACCACAGGCAAGGGATGGGGTCAGCCAGCCGGGGGTGAGGCATGGTCTGCTATCCCAGCAGGGCTTGTAGCTGGGCTTCACTGCACAGGAAAAGCTATGGCCAGGCAGAGAGATGGAGGTGCTTGTGCCCCCTGGCATCAATTGGCACAGCCTTGTTGGAATCCTTGTTAAACTTTCCAATCCGTGGTATCTGCCTTCTTGCTTCTTTCTGTAGCTAAACTTCCTTCCAAACAAATTGCAAGTGTCTGCATCCTTTGATAAGATCCCACCGGGAGGACGTTGGAACTTTTGGGCTCTACCTTCTTATTTCCTTTACGAAAATACGATGACTTTGTGTTCTTCATTTGAAGGAACAGAAATGCAAAGCAAACAAATAACAGCTAAACAGACCGTAGACTCTAAGACTCTGCCATACAGGAGCTACCAGTGGACCCTCTTTATGCATTGCATGTGACACGTCCTGTTGCCAATTACAACCTAAGGACCTGGTCCGGCTCAACCCTTTGTTTTAGCAGGCAGGCTCATCTGTCACAGTAGTTATTAAACAGATGGCATCAGCACAGCCCAGGTTAGAGCTGGAAAGTGCTAAGGTCCTTCCCTCTCCCACATATTTAATGTGGTGGGTTTGATGTAATGTAATCCCCAGGCTTTGGGATGTTTTGCCTTTAGGGTTCTAGCTAAACTTAGGTAGCATGAAAGGGCCTTTGAACGCAGAACTCACGTGCAAGCCTCATGTCTCATGAAGCCTTTGGTCATACAACTTGGAAAAGACGATTAATTAGTTTAACATATAGAGATACATATTTCTCCACGTGTCAAACTTTCTAGAAAGTAAAGGCAAATATTTGTGGAGTTGGAAGCGCAGCAGGCCTCGTTGAGGACTTTCACCTCTCAGATGGAGAGAGCCTGGGGTCTTGGTGAGCTTCATCTCTGTCAGAGAAGTTTGCTGTCTTTGGCACCTTCCTTGGGAATCGGTCCAGAGTTGAACTAATCGCCTCAAAGGAGATCTAGAAGTCTTTGGGGGAAATTATGCATGGCGCCTTGTGTTTTTATTTCTCCTCCGGGCTTTTCAATTTATCCACAAAGAGCTTCTTCTTCAGTCCCCCTGAGGGGTTCCTGTGCCCTTGAGCATCCTGGCTGTGGGAAATAGGCGTCCTTCAGGCTGCCTAAGCAGTGGGGTTTGTTTTAACGGTGCAGTGCGGTACGTGTGCGGTGCGTGTGGAAACAGGCTCAGCTGGGGCTTCCAGGCTCAGATAAAGAGTTGTAGTCCCAGGGACCTCGGGTACTAGATTGGAGGAGGGTCCCAGGACCCTCCCTTCTCTTTTTCAAAACCAAACCAAACCTGGACTCACACTGCACACTGCTGTTGGTTTTCAAAGACTGTCAGTTCATTTCCTTTTAAACTTGGTTTTGTTTTCTTTAAAAAAAAAAAAAATGTTCCCTGGACACTTGACTCTCGGATCACTGAGCACTGCATGTAGAGGGATGAAAGTCTTAGTATCAACTCAGGCATGGTGACTCGCCCGTAGCCTCTGCACTCAGGAGACAGAGGCAGGAGGATAGCCTTGAGTTTGAGGCAAGCCTAGAGTAATGCCTTGACTAAATGAACTAACCAAAAGCAAAAACAAAGCAAGTCCTAGTATCTTTGGACACACAGGCACTCATAAGGGACTGGGTGTGTCAGTCTCTCCATAACGGTCAGCCTCTGGCTCACCTGTGCAGGGTCAGAGCACCATGGCTAGCAGGACAGACTCGACCCAAGTATTTCTGTGGCACACTGCTCCGCAAGGCTAATGAATAATATGTTGGAAAAGCCATACCTGAAGTGGGGAAGTGTGCACGCAGTGTGCACACTGGTACCCTATGGGGAACCAGAACCTAAGGCTCCACACGTATACCCGCTCTCCCACCAGGCTCCATCTCCAGCCCCTACCCCATAAAGGTAGGAAATGGAGGGGAAAGAACTTCAAAATGCTGCGTTGGGCTTGCTGAATTTCAGAAAGCTCTGAGGCTAGAAATGTGTTGTTTGGGGGACAATTGGTGTGTCCCTTTATTTCTTTCCCCTGAAGGAAACAAAAATGTTCGATAAGTTCAATTTTCTTTTTGAAGTTAATTTTTGAAATGCCTTTGGTTTGTTATGTAAGAAGGCCTTTTAAGTTCCCATTAGAAAACCATCACTGTTTAGCCATGTGGCTTATTACGCATCGATACGAGGAGCCGGGACCGAGGAGCCGGAACCTTTCTTGAGTGCTGAGCCACACACAGCCGCCAAGCCTCAGGTCACCGCGCGGCTCCTGCTCTGCTTTCTCCCACACACAGGGATTTATCTGATGGCTGTGACTTTAGATTCACGTGGCTCGTTACACAAAGCGCTCGAGAACAAAGCAAACATCTAGTTTAAACACACTTTAAACACAGTTGTGCTCTGGTGAAAGCCGCTTTGAATCATTTCTAAACCACTTACTTCAGCCACAGCAGCATTCCCAATCGAATAAACATTACTCAAAAAAAAAAAAAAAATGCCACAGATGCTTTACTTCTCATCAGACCCAAGGCAGGATTTAGCTCTAAAATGTCTTGGGTGTTTTCTTCTCTCACCTTACTGTCCCAAGTGGGTGCACATTTGATACAGTCAGGACAAAGCCTGCAGTTAGAAATTTTACAGAAGGTGCCTTTGTCAACATCACCGCTGTCAGCCCCAGATTTCAAAGTCACCCAAACACTTCTACCAACTAATGCTGTTAACGACCTGGCCAAGGAGCTGTGGGTGAACGGAAGCAGCTCTTCCACAGACTACATTGTTATGGGGGTTCCCAGCATGCACTGGGAATGGGAAAGAAAGAAACCAAGATGAAGGCAGGGTTCTTCAGCTATCAGCATATCAAAGAGCAGACTGCCCCTTTGTGCTGTCCTTTGCTGGTTACCTCTATCAGAGAGATAGATCCTGACACTGTCCTAGGAGGAGCCAACTCCTGGACTCCCATCTTTCTTAAGCACATACTCAAGGGCAGGAGGAGCTAAAGGCAGCAGGCAGGTGAAATTATAGCCTCGACAAGGTAGACCGGCGCAGAGATGGAGGTCCTGAGTTATATCCGGGGCTTGTGGGACCATACTGGACACGAGTTCACTTAGTTATATCCCAAACCTACTCCCTGAGTGTAATTATTTCTATCATCCAGGGAGTAAGCACAGAGTCCGAGAGCAGAGTGACTGCCCAGGTCGCATGGCGAAGTGAAGCCCCAGCTAGAGGACCACACTCTGCCGGCCGCTCAAAGCTGGGGTCTACTGGGCACTCGCCATCAATCCTTCCAAACTTCACACAGGAAACAATGTCAGGGCATGATGTCAGCTAACGGTCAACCGACAGGCTCAGGGATCACCTCGGCCGCAAGCCTGTAGGCACACTTGGGAGGGGTTACTTAGTTAGGTTAGCCGCTAGCCATGCCTGTGAAGAATTATCTTGATCCAGTTAACTGGGGTGAGGGGGCCCAGCTAAACAGCAGCCTTCACCTGCCTACCTGTGAAGTGTGACCAGCTGCCTCTGGCTGTACATTGAACTGTACCCTCAAACTGTGGAGCGACATAAACCCTTCCTTAAGATGCTTTTTTCTGGGTGTTTCGTCATAGCCAGAGAAAAGTAACTATGGCAATGGGGGACAGTCACTTCTTTCTTGTGTTTAAATCACCTTGGGGCAGGGCACAGGCTTACCCTGTAGAGAAGGAAATGTCTGTGTAGACAATACCTATTTATTAATTGATTTCGCCATGTTGGCGCTGAGCCCTGTGATGTGGGGCAGTGCTCTGCCACGCCACTTCTTTTGGCTGCAGTCTCACTGTGTTGCCCAAGTTAGTCTTGAACTCATCTCAAGCAATTCTCTTGCCTCAACCTACTGAGTAGCTGGGCAGATAGGCCTGTGCAACCAAGCCCTACTTTAGACTTTCTTTGTTATATAAATGGGCTGTGGAGAGACTGGTTCTCTAATGACCAAAATCTCCTCCATCTCCCATCAGGCCTTTCCTTGCACCCAAAGCTGTTCACGGGCCACTCTAATTTTATTAACCACTGCCTGTACTGAATACCACACTCTTTGGGTAGTCCCTGTTTCCTCTAGGAGACAGCAGCTCTTGAAAGCACTAGGAGAGAGAGCTGGGGTGGCGCCGTAGGTAAAGTGCTGGCCGTGCAAACATGAGGACCTGCGTTCAGATCCATAGCACCCACATACATTCTGGAACTGTAACCGTAGCACCAGAGCCTGTGGGGGCCAGATGTCCCCCGTCTAGCAATCAGTGGACTCCCAATCCTTGTCTCAAGAAATAGGATGGAAAAGTGGCACAGGAAGACACTGAAGACCCCTGGCCTTCAGCACGCACAGACACATGCAAATGTGGCTGAACACACACATCGATCAGAGAAGTGCAGATGCAGATGAGATGTGCATGGTGCAACATCCTCCACCCTACAGTAGTGTGCGGATGCAGGAGAGATGCCCATGCTGCAATGTCCTTCATACTACAGTAGTGTGCGGATGCAGGAGAGATGCCCATGGTGTAGGGTCCTCCACATTACAGTAGTGTACAGATGCAGGAGAGATACCCATGATGTAGTGTCCTTCACACTACAGCAGTGTGCGGATGCAGAAGAGATGCCCATGGTGCAAAGTCCTTCACACTACAGCAGTGTGCAGATGCAGGAGAGATGCCCATGGCACAAGGTCTTCCCTCCACACTTGCTGTGTGTGTACATGTCGGGGTTTTGTTTCTGCAGTTTTTTTTTTTTTCTTGGTGAGTTTGCTAATACTTAGAGGCCAGATTTTCCAGGCCGCTTACTGGAACTGTGATCCACAAAGCCAATGTGCACTAATGAAGGGCTTGGCTTACTGGGGGTTTTGAAGTTGTCTCTGGTCCCTAGACCAAGACATGCTGGTGTCCAGCCAGGTCACTGCTGGAAGGAAGGCTGTTTGTGGAGCCTCGCTGTGGTATTGTGGGTGGGGGGGGAGAGTAGTTGAGTATGGCTGTGTGCTTTCAACAAACACTTTCAGCAACCCATAGAGGAAACCGCTCCCAGAGATGTCTGAATTTAACTGACTCTCATCTCCTAAACTCTCCTAAAACTCTCATCTCCTAAACAGAGCCTGCAAGATAGGGAAGATAAGGATAAGATCAGAACACAGTAGAGGAAGCACAACCCTGGTGTGGGGGAGACAACTCAGAGCATTAGCCTCCTGACCTCTTCTGAGCAGAGACTCCCCACTTCTTCCTCTTTGCTGGGCTGTTTAAGGTGCCACTGCCCACACGATAAAAACAAACCCAGATACATACACAGCCCCTGTCATTCCAACCCTCTCTGTAGAGAAGACCTTTCGAAGGCCTCCCTTGAAATCTTTTTTTCTTTTCTACACTGAGAATCGAACCCAGAGCCTTGTGCATGGCAGGCGAGTGCCATACCACTAAGCTATGTTCCCAAGCCTTAGTATTTTGAGACACTGTCTTCCAATATAGCCCAAGCTGGCTTTAAACTTGAGATCCTGTCACCTTTGTCTCTAGAGCACTAAGGCTCCAGCCCTGTGCTATCACACGGTTATGTGCTTACCTTTTGCGGTAAGAATCACCAGACTGAGAGGGAGAAGAAGGCTCAGGAGGCAGAGAGCTGGAGAACTGGATGCAGCCAGAAGGCAGGGACAGGCCATCATGAGCCATCATCAAGCAAGGACTCCTGATCCCAGAGCACACTATCATTTTGTGACATTTGCTGCAAAACAAGCAGACCTAGTCATCCTAATGACTGACCCTTGGGGTTTCCTCTAATGGCATTGAGCATGGTAATTAGAGGCCTTGCCAAAGGGCTGGGGAGGCGATCAAATGACATTTGTGGGAGTCTTTTTTTTCTTCTGTTTTATTATTTATTTATTTTTATTCATTTTTTTTGAGTGTCTCACTCTATAACCTAGACAGTGGTTCTCAGCCTTCCTAGTGCTGCAACACTTTACTATAGTTCCTTATGTTATGATGACCCACAACCATAAAACTATCTCACTGTTACGTCATTCCTGTAACTCTGCTACTGCTATGGATTGTAATGTAAAGATAGCTGACATTCGACTGCCAAAGGGTCAACCCACAGGTTGAGTACCATAGACCTAGACTATCCTGGAAGTTGTGCTGGTACCTTGCCAGCCTCCCGGTGCTGGGCCAGCACTTCACCAGCCTCCCTGTGTTGGGGCCAGAGGTGTGAGCCGCTATACTTTCTTCTTTGTTTGCTGCCTTTTGGTCTTGGTCATGCTTGGGATTCTGGGTAAGCGTGGGTCTAGCAACACTCCGCGCTGTAGCATTTCCAGGGAAGCTGGGGACTGTTGCTGTTCCGTCCACATGCCCTGCCTCCCTAGAGAGCTGCTGCACAGTTGCTCTGTGTGGTTGTGCAGCTGTCTCAGACTCCTGCCCCTCAGTGGCTCCTTGGCCGTGTGTTTCCTCAGCTGTACGTATCAGAAAGTCTTCTGAAAGTGTTCTAAACTCCCACGTTCTGCCGCCACTCCTTCCTCCCAGTAGAAAGTTGTAAATACGAGCCGTCTGTTTTGCCTGTTACCAGTGGAAGAAAGTTAGACGTTCTGACTAGATCACACCATCCCCTGAGCCTGGAGCTGCTTTTGTGGGTCCCTGTCCGCCCGACTCTGGAGAAGGGGAGTATCCTTCTGAGAAATGGGCAATCAGTTCTTACCCAGCCCCCAGCACATCTACCGTCTCAGCTTTCACCCTCAGTCTCTGCTGGACATTCAAAGCCCATGGACTGACTTAAACATTTGCTCATGGAAAAAATAAGCTGCGGCTGGTCAAAGGGCACTGCTAAATTGAATGAGTTTTAGATGGAATACAGCATATTTTAAAAACAATAAATGAGATTTGGCCGGCCCATTTCACTAAGCTAAGGAGTTCTTTAATGAATGAGTCTGTGTTCCTCGAGTGCCCACTGGAAAGAAATGCGTGGGAGGGAACGGAGAAGCAAAGCCATCAACTGGAACGTTGAGTGCATCACAGATTCAGGGCTCATACCGGTGGGTCTCAGAGGTCAACCTTTCATCCTGAGCATTTATTCTCAGGGGGTTGTTGGTATGTGCTGGGAACCCCTTTCATTCTCATGGGGACCAGGTTAGGTGGCCTTTAAACTTGGTGTCCTGCTACTTCCAGGCCCCCTGAGGAGGGAGCTTAACCCAAGAAGCTTTATTTTGAGGAGCAAATGAAGAAAGGACCATCAGAGTACAGCAGAGCAAATTCCTTTTATTTCAAGAAGGCACCAGAATCCTTACTGGCATTTCTCAGCCTGCTTCCTGTGTTCCTCGTCACGTGGAAGAAGAAAAGGGATTCAGTTGAGGTCTGCCTGATGACGCACAAGTGCCCAGCTCGAAACTGCTTCTTTTTTTTTTTTTAATATTTATTTATTTGTTATGTATACAGCATTCTGCCTCCATGTATGCCCACACGCCAGAGGAGGGTGCCAGATCTCATTACAGATGATTGTGAGCCACCATGTGGTTGCTGGGAATTGAACTCAGGACCTTTGGAAGAGCAGGCAGTGCTCTTAACCACTGAGCCATCTCTCCAGCCCTCGAAACTGCTTCTTAAGTGAGCTCCCAGATGCCAAGATTAAGTCATTATAAATCACAGTGTGGCTTAGTGGTGCAGTGCCTGCCTAGCATGCATGAGGCCCAGGTTCTATTCCAGAACTGTAAAAATAAACACAGGCATGCCTTGGTGTCCCCAGGGGATTGCAGTGTTCTAGGGTGAGACTCCCAGCCCTAGATCCCAATGACCTTGGGTGCTCAGGCCTCTTGCACCAACGGTTCGGTATTCCTTTAAGACCCGTCATTTACATCACCTCTAGGTTTGAGTCAGCCTGCATGGCTCTACTGAACTATTTTGGGATTAATGACGAGCAGAAGAAGCCCACACATGTTCAGCAGTGCTTCAGATTCTGTAATTAACACGGTGAGAGACCAGTCAGCCGTGTAATGGAGTCCCTGCTGAAAAATGCTAGGCCAAAATACCCCACAGGCCGAAAAGGATATTAGGTCGCCAGAGTTGACCCAGGCCTGGCAGCCTGTGTCTGTGATTGCGGCACTCGGGAGACCCTGAACACAGGCCCAGCCCCTGCTCTTTAAAAGAAAAGCTTGAAGTTGGATGTCAAGCAGGAATTGATTCAGTTGGAAAGTATCTCCCTCTGAGTCTTTAAAACATTGTCCTAACTTCTCTGTTTATTTTGAGCATGCCAGAGAAAGTATTTTAAGAACTCACAAGAGGGGTTTTATCTATACTGTGATTCGCGGCAGGGATCTTCCAAACACACCTACGTACACGCACACAGATAAATGAATAGCTCCTAGACACCTTGCCAGCGCTGGCGGGACTGCTGCTTTTCTCTAAGGCCAGCTGCTCTTTAAAACCCCTAGGGGTTGCTGCGTCACTGGGGGTGCATGCTAAGGGCTGACCTTCCAAATGCCAGGATGCAAAATAGTTTCTACAGGGTGAAGGAAAGCCCAGATACGGAGACCTGAGGACAGAGTCCCACCCGCGACAGGCAGAACCCACTCTGCAGAGGCTGGATCCCAGTGTGCGTGACAGATGGAGTGGCGTGTAGGTTAGGAGGTTGGTCGGGATAGGAAGATTCCTGTGGGCAGGACAGTGTTAACCACAGCAATGGAGGAACGAGAAGACCCCTGCGGGCAGGGCGGTGTTAGCCACAGCAACAGCAGTCATTGAGAATAGACTTCTGGGGAGCAAGGGAGGAAGCAGGGATTTAGTATCCTAATTAAGCAGAATATGCCCACCTGGTGTAGTAAACGCATGTGCTTTGAGGAACAGGCTCTCTGTTCCTTTCTCAAGAACTGATAATTAATTTAATTAATGCAATTTAATTAATTTAGCTTAAATAAATGTCACTCGGCTGACTTAATTACTGGTTTGACTCTAAGAACATAATAATCTCAGTTAATATAGCCAGCCCTCCGTATCTATGGATTTCACGGTTGTAGATCTAACCAACTGGGGTGTTAAAAACATCGTGAAGACGTGTTTCTGCCCAGAACATGAACGGGCATCTTTGTTTTGTCGTAACACTGTATGCTATCCACCAGCCTTTACACCGCATTGGGCATTCCACGTCCTATAGAATATGCGTGTATGGTCCAGGAGGATGTGTGTGGCTCATGAAATGTTACCCATTTTAAAAGATAATTGAATATCATGGATTTTTGGAATCTAGAAGACAAAAATAAGTCCTGAAGTAGAGCTCCCAGGACACTAAGGGATAACTACCCACCCCACCCCATCCCTGACATCAGTGGAAATGACAAAGAACATTTGATTAATTTGGGTTTTTGCTTTGTTTTGTTTTGCTTTGTTTTCTAAATTTGGGGTGTTTTGTTTCCTATGTGTGGTTCTTAGATGAGAATTATCCCCCACAGTCTCAGGCTTTTCAACACTTGGTTCCCTTTGATGGTGCTGCTTGGGGAGGTTTTATCAGAAGAAGTGTGCCCTGGGGGCTGGCTTTGAGAGTGAAACCCTTCCCTACTTTCATTTCCTCTCTCTGCCTCAGGCTAGTGGTTAAGATGTGAGTCCCAGCTTCCTGTCCCCATGGCTTCCCACTATGATGGACCCTTGTTTCTCTGGCACTGTAAGCCGACGTAAGCTCTCACGTAAGTTGCCTTGGTCCTGGTGTTTTACCACAGCAGCCGAAAGTGGCTAATATGCCTTTGCTGCGGTAAAATGCCTTGACTAAAGCAAGGCAAGAAGGATTTGTCAGCTCA
The DNA here is from genome assembly GCF_982192425.1 of Myodes glareolus. NCBI lineage: Eukaryota > Metazoa > Chordata > Mammalia > Rodentia > Cricetidae > Myodes > Myodes glareolus. The sequence continues at coordinate 26,196,422 of NC_142037.1, read as the reverse complement.
CAATTCTAGAGTTCAGTCCTTCGTTCCCGGGAAGCCACAGGAACAGGAAGCTGAGACAGCCAATGTGTTACACAGTCAAGATCAGAGAACAGCAGGTGATTTCCTGCTTATGTCTGGCTCATTTCTCCTTTTCCTTCCACACCGTCCTGCCCAGGAGATAGTGCTGGTCACATTCAGACTGAGTTAACCTAATTAAGAAAAGCCCTAGCCTTCCCCGGGCCGGCCCGATCCAGACAATTCTCACTGACCGAGTCTCAACCCTAACACCCGACAGACAATTCCATTTTTGTGCTCCTGTTTTTCTTGTACCAGGAGGAAGTCTAATAACTACATGTGAGAGCAAAACATGGGTTGAATTTTCAGATTCATCCCATGTCCTAAGATTCAAAAGAAGTGCTTTTTCCAACTTACTGCAAACCTTTTTGCTCTTTCACCGAAGTCCTGTTGGTTTTAAAATATAGATGAGTTAAGCCCAGGAGCAGTTCTGCTGGGATGGAAGGCGGCGGGAAACATTCTCTAAGTCTAGATCTTTCTTTCCCCCTAGACTCAGTCCAAAGTTTTAAATTATGCACAGCCCTTATTTGGGAGGGAGATGCTATAAATAATTTTAAGTACCATCAAATGAAGATAATCCCACAACTTACTTCATTTTAATTACTACCCACCTCGCTAATTCGTGATCCCAGGAAGATTTCTGGGGCTTTAATGTGTCTGCCTCAATATGACACTTTGCCCCCGAGTAAGGCCCTGCTCTCCAAGGGCTGTGGTGGCACGTGGCACGCCAGGGGTTAAGGAGAGTGCACACTTAGAGCTGGGAGGGCAGGGTCCGGGTTTCCCTTGTTTCAGTTCCCAGATGGCCATCCTGCCTCTATCCCTTTGAGGTCCTATTTGAGCTTCCTGTTCCTCACCACAGATGGTCAAAGCCATCGTGATGGATTTCTCTTTTATGGTGTCTTTTCTGTGTCTTGGTGCAGAGTTTCAAAGCTTCATTGTTTCTCCGGGCAAATAAACACCAAGAGGCTTCTAGGTGGGTGGGTCATAAAAAGAACAAAACATCCTTGAGAGCAGGAAAAATTCTTTTAACTTTATTGCGCTTGCAGAGAAATGCTGCGGATGATCAGCTGCTGTTTGATGGCTTACGATTTTTCCAGCGTTAATTATAGCGTTTATGCTAATTAAAGTACCAAGTGGAATCCAACAAGTGCTAAAGAGGAACGCAGAAGTGTGAGCTGTGCTTTGGGACAGACTTTCTATGAAGGCACAGGACAGGCTCCTCACAGTACCTCAATGGATGTAGTCATCGCCTCCCTGCCCTTCCAGCCACTCTCCTGCAGTGTGGCCAGCTCTTCCTGACTCCCTTTGGTCCTTCTGTTTCTCCTCAGAGACCAGTATGGTGATATTTGATTTGTCTAATCCTGGCAGGAAGTAGATTAACCTTTAGCCAACTGATCTATAAGCCAGTAGAACTGTGGAACCTAAGTCTGTAAATTCCCATGCTTCGGTCTTCCGGTACTGCCATCCTGGCCTCTGGGCTCTCCTGTGGTTATGTGTCCACATCTCACTTACACTTCAGGTTCTTATCTCTGTGTCTCAGTACCCGCCAAGCTTTCCTGGATGCTGCTAGGCAAATATCTTTTGCATCCCCCCAGCCCCTGTCAATAACCCTGACCTCTGGCTATTATGCCAGCCCTGTCTGGCCCTGCCCTGCCCCTGGCTACTGGTTCCCTCTAGCTTTATCTCATTAGCATCTCTACAAGTGGACTGTGTGATGCACACATCTTGAAGAGTAGAGAGCATGACTTTATCTTGTCCATCTCTAATTTTCTTCTGTCTGCTTGAGAAGAAGCAAGAATCCTACAGCTCACTCGGTGTCTGTTTGCTAGGTAGAGGCCATCACATTTGATGCTAATAGATCCAAAGTCAAGTTTGAAAAATCTAGAACTCTTAACTAGTAACCACTGACAATAGAGCCAGTGGAGATGTGTAACCAGATAGCCTGGACTGGGTGCAGTGACTAACCAACCGCAGGTCTTGTGGGAAAGACACTCAAGATACAGTTCCTTCTCCGAAGACCTTCCTAGCACCCCACTGTGAGGACCACTGAAGATCGTGGTCCTCCGAAGCCATACTTTCTGTCTAGTTCCCACGTGGCTTCTGAACCAGTTAAGTTAGGTATGAACTAAACAGGTTCCTGTTAGCTGTTTTAGCTGAGAGAGCAATGGTCCTGTGCATGCAGGGTCAGGACAGGCATGAATTTGTGACCATGCGCTCGAGAGATGAGAGGGTAAGTCAGGGACCAAGGCCCTGGCAGGAGGGAATGAAGGAGACTTAGTAATTTGGTTTAAGGGATCTGCTAAAAATCTTTATTTACTATTTTTTTTTGGCAATTGAGATGTAAGCTACTTACTATTTCAGTCATAATAAATTATGAGACTGTCTTAAGTTTTTATTTTCAGCTTAGGAAAAAGAATAAAACTGGACCGGCCAGAGCACAGTGCCTCATGCTGAGGCTGTTAGTCCTATCAGTTGACTTCATGGAGTAGGTGGTATTTACACTTGGTGAATCCACTTGGGTGCCAGTGAGGAGCAGTCGGGGTGCCGCTGTCTCCAGACAAAGTTTAGCTGCCTGAGACTGCTAAAGCCTGCTGTGAGAGGCCAGTTACATAGCTAAAGGGGATCTGCACGGAAAATAATGATCTTGGCTGGACAGAGAAACACACCCGTGTCTACATTCACCAGAGAAGCACGCCTGTGTCTACATTTACCAGAGAAACATGCCTGTGTCTACACTCACCAAAGAAACTCCCATGTCTACACTCACCAAACAGAGACTTGTATTTGAAAATCAGTTTTAGTGACCCCAAAGATCAATAACAGAAGTCAGAAAACTTGCCTGGCTGTGCTGACGAGGCCAGCTAGAAACATCTTTGTTTCTACTTGACTGCACACTCCCAGTTTACTGACATGTGTTGTTGTAGACAGTTGGCTGTGGGTCTGTTTGCTCTGTTCATGTGGAAACAGCATCTGAGCCAAGACTAACCCTAACCCTAACCCTAACATAGTTCCTCAGTGTTGACTTTCTGGAACACGTCAGTGACAGAAGCTCAGGGCTGGCCTTTCAGACCCCACAGCCCACAGCACAAGGCCTAAGATCTGGAGCCTTACAGCTCCCGACTTTAAAAGCCAGACACTTATATTCTAGGTGCTCAGGTCAGTGCAAACTCTGGGCTCGCAAAGCCAGAGGCTTATGGCTTTCTGCCCCCAGACCCACAAGCTTATTGTTCCAAGCTTTCAAAACCAGAGGTTTAAGCATCAGTATAGATGCTCAGGTCAGAGACTTATTGTTCTGGGGTTTTAGTGTCAGTGAGAAGCACCCAGTTAATGTTCTAGGCTCCCAAGCTTCAGGTGTCAGGACCCCAGAGTTTTTGACTGCGGTGACCCTCTGCAACCCTTCCAGTGTTCAAGGCCTGAGGGGCTCACCATCTCGATGGCACAGCCAGTTGCCTCCCATCACCTAGGCTCTCCAGTTCTCTGTTTTAGACTTCTCTCTGGAGTGTTCCCATTGCTGGAGAGCACTCGTGGCCACTGCCATCACTGCTGGGATTGAATCCAGGCTTTTGTCTGCTCTTTGTGAAATTAGCTCCTTCACTCTACCAATGAGAAACACGTGTGGGCAAACGAAAGACCACACTCTACTTTGAACTGTATTGAGGCCAATGTCACAACACCGGTGTGATGGTAGATTTGGATGCTTAGTCACCGGGAGTGGAATTGTTTGAAAGGATTAGAAGGATTAAGGGATGTGGTCTTGTTGGAAGGGGTATGACTTTGTTGCAGGGAGAATGTCACTGGGGGTTGTCTTTGAGGTTTCAAAAGCCCATGCCAGACACCCCGCCCCTTTGCCCGCTGCCTGAGGATGTCAAGTTCTCAGCTCCTTCTCCAGCACCATGCCAGCCTGCCATCCTCCCTGCCATGATGGTACTAAAGTCTGACACTGTAAGTCAGGCCCCTACTAAACACTTCCTCTTAGGAGAGTTGCCCTGGTCACAGTGTGCCTTCAGAGCCCTAGACCGGTGACGAAGACACCAGTGGATAGTCTTGCATAGAGGAGCAGCTTCCAGACTGAGAATCAATGCACAGATTAAAAAAAAAAAAGGGCACACATACTTGTGCACAACTTCCTAACACCTCCCCACCCCCATTTTGAGCTTCAGACGTGCTTCAAGGCAGCTTTTTGCTGAGCCATCAGGGAAGTTCTCTGCCCTGGACCCACGAGTAGATGAATGGGGTCACACATGTCATTGAGACTTATCTTGGCTACAGTAAAGTCTCCATAACTGCTACAGGCTGACTGGAAACAGTCATGAGTGGAGGAAGGCCCCCCCAAGACCAACGACGTGGCTTCGGCTACAGCCACAGCCGCAATGGTTTCTGTAGCCAGCACAGTGTCCTCAGAACATCCAGGAAGAGTTCAAGCTATTGTCCCGTCACCAAGGGTCAAAGAAGTGGCTGCTTGATTGACAGCTCCCCAATCAAGGCCACTGGGTACAAGGGAAGGGTCAGCTAGCTGTCTGTCAAATGACTGGGTGAGTTGGCCATAAAGGCTTCGGTCATTTGAAAAGGAGGTACATCAAAGAAAGCTACCATAAAGGTCATGTGGCGAGGCTCAGCCAAACCTCACAGTGCAGAGGCCCTAGCCAGATGCCCTCAGGGAGACCCGAGCCCCTCTGAGCTCATGCTCACCACTCCCTTGATTACTATAATGTACCCAGCCTTGATTGACAGCTTGATTCTCTCCAGCTGAAATTAAAAGGGAGAGTCGAGGAGAGAAGGAAACCATTGGGTAAAGTGTCCTCACTGTTGGACGTCGTTTTCTGTGTTAGCTCTCTTTGACGTTACATGTGCTCCTGTGGGCCAGGGAATTGTCCAGACTTTTTCTCCGCATGTGTTTTCCCTTTCCCTCCCAAGTACAACAGTTTCTCTCCCTGTCATTAACCCCGTGTATCAGAGGTGTGTGGCTAAGCATTATCAGTCCCCACCTGCGACCTAATTAACTTGCCCACAAAGAGAATTATCATGCACTTCGTTCTACTGCTTGTTACCTTGGCACACTTGAACAGTGAGGCCGACCTGGACGGATACTCGTTTATGGGATATGGATTTTCTCTGTCTTCTTTCAGACTCGTGTCCATCAGTCCTGATCCCTTTCCTTTCATATCCATTCTGCATATGATTTAAATACTGTCACTTTTGCTTAGTGTTTACGTTTTTATTTATTTGTGGTTAATCCTTCCAAACCATTAAAAGGCAACCCTCTAACAAATCTAGATAGCCGACCTGCCAGATGCTAGCTTGTATCTGTGCTATTTGAGCCCCATTTGACCTCTTGTCTGCTGTGACTGGCTGAGACTGGGAACTTGATGCAAGAGCAGGTTAGGTTGTGGTTCACTGTTACAGTGACATTAGGCCACACTGTACAAGTCATGGCCTCAGTGAAACTAGGGGAGGAAAATCTCTTCTAGTTTGTTATGTTTATTGAGTGCATCTCTACACTTTGGGAAAGGATCAGAAATCTCATGTAGAAACTACACCCACGTGTAACACCATCATTCACACCAAATCCTCTGTGTTTCAAGTAAAGTGAGAACATCAGTCAGTTTCTTGTCACTGTAGCAAAATACCTGGCAAAAGGAGCTGAAAGGGGGAAAGCCCCTGTCCCTCAGTGTGGGGGTGGCAGGGGAGCAGGAAGTTCATGTCCATCTGAGTGGAAAAGTCGTGGTGACAGGAAGTTCATGTCAATCAGAGTGGGGAGGACGTGGTGACCAGAAGTCCACGTCAATCAGAGTGGGGAGGACGTGGTGACCAGAAGTCCACGTCAATCAGAGTGGGGAGGACGTGGTGACAGGACGTCCATGTCCATCTGAGTGGGGAGGACGTGGTGACAGGAAGTCCACGTCCATCTGAGTGGGGAAGGCGTGGTGACAGGAAGTCCACGTCCATCTGAGTGGGGAAGACATGGTGATAGGAAGTCCACGTCCATCCGAGTGGGGAAGGCATGGTGACAGGAAGTTCACGTCCATCTGAGTGAGGAAGGCGTGGTGACAGGAAGTCCACGTCCATCTGAGTGGGGAAGACATGGTGATAGGAAGTCCACGTCCATCCGAGTGGGGAAGGCATGGTGACAGGAAGTCCACGTCTATCAGGGTGGGGAAGGCGTGGTGACAGGTGCATGAGACACTGTTCATGTTATGTTTGCCATGGGGAAACAGACAAATGAATTCTGCTTCTCAACTCTCTGTCCTCTTTTTGTTAAGTCTAAGATCTCAGGCTGTGGGATACCATGGCTACACTCAAGGTGGATTTTTCCACCTCAGTTTAACCTTTCTGGAAATATCGTCATAGATGTACCCAGAGCACACGTGTCTCAGGTGACTCTCCACCCTGTCAAGCTGACAGGGAAGAGGAGCCTTCCCAACAAGAGTTGGTAGCTTGCCTCCCTTGAATGAGAAGTTTCACCCTCAGGATTACCTTAAAGATTTGGCGGGTGGCCCTCACGGAGCTTGTCTGAACTAACTCTGTAACTGAGATAAATTCAAGTGTTCTATTAGCCTGTCAGATTAGTTGTGGCCTTATCATTTCCATTCAAATAATTCTTAAAGATTGATTAGTTTGCTAAGTGTTATAAAGTATCATTTGATGTCACTGGGTAACTTCGGTAAAGTTATTTGTAGTAGTGTCTATATTGTTTACAGAAAAGAAAAGTCAACCTTCAGAGCAAACACTCTGACTTGTTTCTACCGTTAGTTTTGCTTCTTAGTTTCCCAGGGCTTAGGAGATGTAAGGACCCAAGCACAGGCAATTCTCCGCAGCCCATTCTGTCAATTCCTAGATGTAGTCGACAGTCTTGCTTCGTTTGATCTCTTTCTCTCTGTGTGAGTTGTGTTCCCTATATAGGTAGTTTCAGTTGAGTTTAAAGGGACCACAGTCATCAAATAACATAAGAATTACAGTGTCCAGTTCCAAATGTTAAGAAGAATGCATGGTGACTGTATGGAGATACTGACTGTGTTGAGAACCGTGCTGATCCCTCGAGAGCAATGTCCCCCTAGGATCTAGAGTCTAGGTGCTCACAAAAACCCTACTAGCCACTGATACTTCTTGATTTCATTAATTAAGGAAACAGAGGCACGAGGTTACCATTTTCTGGTGATAACACAGGTAGACAATAACAACGTTAAGGTTCAAATACAGAACTTAGTTGCAAAACCCTTAGCCCTTAAAGTGTACAGCACACACCAGGAAAATTTAAAGGCAATAAAGGTGGCAAGGCCCAAGGAGTAAAGGGTCAGCTGATATCACACTTGGAGCAATAGAAGGAGACTTCCGGATAAATCCTTTAGCCTAATTATCATACATGTATGTAAGGTACCATGAGGTGCTTTGACTTGTGTCTGCTGGAGCCGTCTAAATCGTACAGACATTTTCCTCTGTGTTTTCTCGGGAGCAAATGCTCACCTTGATTAGTAAACAGCACTTCGCATTTTCACAAAATCTGCCCCCCAAATCACCACAGTCATCATATCAGCCTTTGGGGTACAGACATTTGCTAGTTTTCTTCCTTAGGAAAACCAGGTGCTATGGGCACAGCTTTAAGATGAGTTTGCGGAGTCTTTGCCCCTCCAACCTGCTTGTTCTAGGTAAACTATGTGCATTTATCTAGAAAGCCATTGAAAGCACTGTATACATCAATTCTAATGAAAACAATGGCTCCTTCTAGTTAAAATACTAATGGTTTTCCTTTAACCTTTTGTTTCCCTGCAGTGTCCTAGATAGCTCAGTACTAGCTACACACCTTGTTTCTCTCTGCATTTAAGCAAAAATCTGAGTGCAGAGCTAAGGCTCCAGCTGAAACCTGTTAGGGTAAATCTTCAGTCAAAGTAGCTTTTCTCGTAACAGCCTGCTGCCGTAAGAGAACCAGGGAAACACTCTGATGCGCATAAATGCGAGGCTTGGACCCTTCCCTTCTAGAATCTGGAAGACAGAAAAGTGATAAGGAAAAGCATCTTTGAACTTCTGCAGTAAACTATCTCTTAAGATGTCTTTTAGGAGAGAGTAGAGTTTATTACCAATAAATATGTACAACTATCTTTTTCCCAAATAAAAATAAAAGAAGGGCCTGCAAGATGGGTCAGTAGGTAAAGGTAAAGATGCCTACTACCAAGTCTGACAGCTTGAGTTTGACTCCCAGAACCCCTAGTAGAGAGAGGAAGCCAGCTCCCATGGGCTGCTCTCAGACCTGTGTGAGTGCACAATGGTATACATGCACCCTCCGAAAATAATAATAACTTAAAGCATAGACTCTAAAACAACCTCTATCACATAACAATGAGGTGGAGAAGGCCCACTGGTGTCTTTGAAATATATGGAGCATTCCGTTTGCTCCAGGATCTGCCTGTGACCTTACTTTCACCTACACTGTTTTTGCCTTTCTACGTAATGCAATGCAGAAACCCAACTGGGAAATGCAGATGCAAAGCTGCACTTGGAGGGAGTGTCCTGCTCAACATAAAATACTGAAGAATCCGTCACTGGCTTGACCATTAAAACAAAGGCAGCTTGAGCCATCAGGACCCTGCCCAGGTTCCTGGCATCTAAAGCACAGGTGAAGAGAGCAGTGTTGGCTAGAGGAACTGGGACGGACGAGCAGGCTCCGGACTTCCGTGTTTGTAAACGCTGCATTCCTTCTTGTGGGAGATGCTCCGGTGTGGCTTCTCTGCTTTTGCTGTGCACTTGGTTCAGAAGCGAAGCTGGGTGAGAACAGTGCTGGGCACAGACTGGAAATAGCCCTGAGAGTGTTTGACAACAGCGGTCTGACGGACAGGGTGAAGTTTGCTTCCACTTCAGCTGTCTGTCCTAGGTACAGGCTCAGAAGCTTGGCTGGCCGAGTCTCAGCTGCTAGTAAGCAGCAATGTTAGCATGCATACACACACACACACACACACACACACACACACACACACACCACAGACAGACAGATAGACAGACAGACAGACAGACAGACTGATTTTTTAGGAACAACATGCAAATTCTTCTATATTCTTTTGTTGTCATTCACTTGAAAACTAACGCTTTTCTGGTTAAACTAGCTTTATAGACACAGATTGTGATAAGTATTACAAATCTCCACATGAGTTTTGTGATATAAGTTTGCTTCCGAATCACGTTTTGGTTCCCTGTGTTCATATGCACCAAGTCACCCCTCTGGGTTGCCATTTGGTGGGGACTGCAATCAAATCTGGTATCAATGAATTATCTGATCCTCTGAACAATAGCAAGTCTCCCGATCTCCAAATGTTGAATGTCTTCCTGTGTACTTTATGCTCTTAAGTGTTTTTTTTTTTTAATGGTATTTTATAGTCTTCATTGTACAAACATTGGTGCCATCAGGGCTCTGCTTCAGGTCCCCACGGAAGGAGCTGTGTGGTTCTAAGTGCTTTAGTCTTTTTGATGACTTGCAAACAGAATTGCGCTTTCCTTTTTCTTTCTTTCTTTCTGTTTGGTTTGTTTTTAAACAGGAACACTCTATGCCTAACAGACATCTACATGCCTTCCAAGTGCTGGAATTAAAGGCAAGCACCACCACACTTGGCCTTCATATTTTTTTTTTGTTCATTGCTAACACTATGTAAGATATAACTGACTTTGCTTATTTACCTGTGTTGTGCAAATCTGTTGAATTCTTTTGTTCTTTCCCATCATGCTTGTGGTTTTCTGTATCCAGTCATGTCATTTGCAAACAGAGATGGTTTTCCTTCTTCCTTACAATTTGGAGGCTAGTTAGTTAGTTAACTGGCTAGCTAGCTAGTTAATTAGTTTGTTTATTCTTGGTTAATTCCTTCGGCCAGCTATCCAAATACAATGCTGGGTAGAAATGGTAGCAGTAGATACTCTTGACTGCTTCGGTTTTGAAGAACTCTGTTTTCCTTCCCACAGACAATGTTAGCTGTGTGATGCCCTGAGTGCTTTCTAGCATCTTGAGGAGGATTCTTGTTGCTTGTTTGTTGTTATCAGAAAAAGAGGCTGTATTTGGTCAAGTGATTTTTTTTTTCTACTTCCCTTGTAGATTAGATCCATGTATGTCTCCCTTATGGTCCTCATTGTTGTCTAGGTTTTCTGGGATTATGATTTGTGTTATGATTTTCTTTGCTTTATGTTTAAAAATCACTTTTGAGTGAGAACATACAATTGTCTTTCTGGGCCTGGATTACCTCGCTTAGTATGATGCTTTCTAGCTCCATTCATTTGTTTGAAAAATTCAAGATGTCGTTAGTTTTTTTTCTACTGTGTAGTACTCCATTGTGTAAATGTACCACATTTTCCTTATCCATTCTTCGATCAAGTTGCATTTAGGTTGTTTCCAGGTTCTGGCTATGACAAATAATGCTGTTATTTGTACATAGTTGAACACATGTCCTTGTGGTACTGTTGAGCATCCTTTGGATATATGTCCAAAAGTGGTATTGCTGGGTCTTAAGGAAGGTTATTTTCTAATTTTCTGAGAAATTGCCACACTGATATCCAAAGAGGCTGTACCAGCTTGCATTCCCACCAGCAATGCAGGAGTGTTCCCTTTACCCCACAACCTCTCCAGCATAAGTTGTCATCAGTGTTTTTGATTTTGGCCATTCTCACAGGTTTAAGATGGAATCTCAGAGTTGTTTTGATTTGCATTTCTCTGATGACTAAGTATGTTGAACATTTCCTTAAAGTGTCTTTCAGCCATTTTAGATTCCCCTGTTGAGAGTTCTCTGTTTAGGTCTGTACTCCATTAATTTTTATTGGATTATTTGTTCTTTTGATGACCAATTTCTTTGAGATCTTTGTATATTTTGGAGATCAGACCTCTGTCTGATGTGGGGTTGGTGAAGATCTTCTCCCATTCTATAGGCTGTCATTTTGTCTTGTTGACCATGTCTTTGCTTTACAAAAGCTTTTCAGTTTCAGGAGGTCCCTTTTATTAATTGTTTCTCTCCGTGTCTGTGCTACTGGGGTTATATTTAGGAAGTGATCTCCTGTGCCAATGCATTCAAGTGCACTTCCCACTTTCTCTTCTTTGAGGTTCAGTGTGGTTGGCTTTCTGTTGAGGTCTTTGATTCATTTGGACTTGAGTTTTATGCATGGTGATAGATATGGATCTATTTTCATTCTTCTACATGCTGATATCCAGTTATGCCAGCACCATTTATTAAATATGATTTCTTTTTTCCATTTGATATTTTTTGCTTCTTTGTCGAAAATCAGGTGTTTGAACGTGTGTGGATTAATATCCAGGTCTTCTATTCGGTTCCACTTGTCCTCCTGTCTGTTCTTATGCCGATACCAGGCTGTTTTCAGTACTGTAGCTCTGTAGTAGAGTTTGAAGTCAGGGATTGTGATGCCTCCAGAAGTCTTTTCTTGTACAGGATTATTTTGGCTATCCTGGGTTTTTTGCTTTTCCATATGAAGTTGAATACTGTTTTTTCGAGGTCTGTGAAGAATTTTGCTGGGATTTTGATGTGCATTGCAATGAATCTTTAGATTACTTTTGGTAAGATTGCCATTTTCACTATGTTAATTCTGCCTATCCAAGAGCATGGGAGATCTTTCCACTTTCTGGTGTTTTCTTCAATTTCTTTCTTCAAAGATTTAAAGTTCTTGTCATACAAGTCTTCCACTTGTTTGGTTAGAGTTACTCTGAGATATTTTCTGCTTTCTGTGGCTATTTGTAAAGGGTGATGTTTCTCTGATTTCTTTCTCAGCCCTGTTATCATCTGTGTACAGGAGGGCTATTGATTTTTTGAGTTAATCTTGTATCCTGCTACATTACTGAAAGTGTTTATGAGTTGTAGAAGTTCCTTGGTAGAATTTTGGGGGTCACTTATGTAAACTATCATATTATCAGCAAATAATGAGTTTGACTTTTTCTTTTCCAATTTGGATCCCCTTCATCTCCTTTTGTTGTCTTATCCCTCTAGCTAGGACCTCAAGAACTCTATTGAATAGATGTGGAGAGAGTGGACAACCTTGTCTTGCTCCTGATTTCAGTGGGATCACTGGGAGTTTTTCTCCATTTAGTTTGATGTTGGCTGTTGGCTTGCTGTGTATTGCCTTAATTATGTTTAGGTATGTTCCTTGTATCCCTGCACTCTCCAAGACCTTTATCATGAAGGAATATTGTATTTTGTTGAAAGCTTTTTAAGCATCTAATGATATGATCATGTGGTTTTTATTTTATTAGTTTGTTTATATAGTGGATTACGTTAACAGATTTTTATATGTTGAACCATCTCTCCATCTCTGGAATGAAGCTGACTTGGTCATGGTGGATGATGGTGGTTCTGATGTGTTCTTGGATTTGATTTGCCAGTATTTTATTTAGTACTCTTGCATCAATGTTCATGAGTGAGATTGGTCTGTAATTCTCTTTCTTAGTAATGTCTTTTTGTGGTTTGGGTATTAGGGTAATCGTACCCTCATAAAAAGAGTTTGGCAATGTTCCTTCTGTTTCTATTGTGTGGAACAATTTAAGGAATATTGGTATTAGTTCTTCTTTGAAAATCTTGTAATATTCTAAGATGAAACCATCTGGTCCTGGGGTTTTTTTTTTTTTGTTTTGTTTTGTTTTGGTTTTTTGTTTTTTTGTTAGGAGACTTTTGATGACTGTTTATTTCTTCAGCAGTTATAGGTCTGTTTAATTTGCTTATTTAGTCTTGATTTAATTTTGGTAAATAATATTTATCCAGAAAGTTGTCCATTTCCTTTAAGTTTTCCAGTTTTGTGGGGTACAGGTTTTCAAAATATGACCTAATGACTCTCTGGATTTCCTTCATGGCTGTTGTTATGTCCCCCTGTTCATTTCTGATTTTGTTAACTTGGATATTCTTTCTCTGCCTTTTGGTTAGTTTGGATAAAATTTGTCTTTTTTATTGATTTTCTCGAAGAACCAACTCTTTGTTGTTTCATTGATTCTTTGTATTGGTTTTTTTGTTTGTTTGTTTGTTTCTATTTTGTTGATTTCAGTTCTCAATTTGATTATTTCCTGCCATCTAGTTCTCTTGGATGAGTTTGCTTCTTTTTGTTCTAAAGTTTTCAAATGTTCTGTTAATTCACTAGTGTGGGATTTTTTCAACTTCTTTATGTAGGCATTTAGTGCTATGAGTTTTCCTTTTAACACTACTTTCATTGTGTCCCATAAAGTTGGGTATGTTGTGTGGTCATTTTCTTTGAATTTTAGGTAGTCTTTAATTTCTCCCTTTATTTCTTCCTTGACCCATTGATGATTCAGGTGAGCATTGTTTAATTCCCATGTGTTTGTGTGTTTTCTGGAATTAGTATTGTTGAATTCTAGTTTTAAGCCATGGTGATCTGATAAGATACATGGGGTATTCCAATTTTTTGTATCTGTTGCAGTTTGTTTTGTTACTGAGTATGTGATCAATTTTTGAGAAGGTTCCATGAGGTGCTGAGAAGAAGGTATATTCTTTTCTGTTTGGATGAAATATTCTAAAGATGTCTGTTAGGTCCATTTGAGTCATAACATCTGTTAGTTCCCTTATTTCTCTGTTCATTTTTTGTCTGACTGACCTGAGAAGTGCTGAGAGGGGAGTGCTGAAGCCTCCCACTATTAGTGTGTGGGGTTTAATGTATGATTTAAGATTTAGAAGTATTTTTTTTACATATGAGGGTGCCCTTATATTTGGGGCATAGATGTTCAGTATTGAGATTTCCTCTTGATTGATTTTTTTCCAATTTCTAATATGAAATATCCTTCTTTGTCTGTTTTGATTGATTTTAGTTTGAAGTCTATTTTGTTAGATATTAGGATAGCTGAACCTGCTTGTTTCTTAGGTTTATTTGATTGGAAATTTTTTCCCAACGCTTTACTCTGAGATGATGTCTGTCTTTGAGGTTGAAGTGTCTTTCTTGTATGCAGCAGAAGGATGGATTCTGTTTTCGTATCCAATCTGTTAGCCTGTGTCTTTTTATAGGTGAGTTGAGTCCATTTATATTAAGGGATATTAATGACCAGTGGTTGCTATCTCCTGTTAATTTAGTTCATTGGTGGTGGTGTTAATTTATGTGTTCTTCCCTTGTTTGGGATTTGCTGTAATGAGATCATCAATTGTCTATGTTTCTGTTGATGTAGTCAACTTCCTTGGGTTGGAGTTTTCCTTCTAGTACTTTGTGTAGGGCTGTGTTTGTGGCTAGGTATTGGTTACATCTGGTTCTGTCATGGATATCTTGTTTTTTCCTTATATGGTGATTGAAATTTTTACTGAGTATAGTAGTCTGGGTTGGCATCCATGCTCTCTTAATGTCTGCATAACACTTGACTACGACCTTCTGGCTTTCATTGTCTCCAATGAGAAGTCAGATGTAATCCTTCCAGGTATGCCTTTATATGTTACTTGGCCTTTTTTCTTTGTAGCCCTTAATATTCTTTCTTTACTCTGTATGTTTAATGTTTTGATTATTATGTGGCAAGGAGACTCTTTTTTATTCAGTCTATTTGGTGTTCTGTACACTTTTGTATCTTCATAGGCATATCTTTCTTTAGGTTGAGAAAATTTTTCTTCTATGATTTTGTTAAGTGTATTTTCTGTGCTTTTGAGTTGCACTTCTCTTTTCCTTCTATACCTATTATTCTTAGGTTTTATCTTTTCACGGTGTCCCATATTTTCTGGATATTTTATGTTAAGGTTTTGTTAGATTTAATGTTTTCTTTGACTGATGAGTCTATTTCCTCTATTGTATCTTCAGTACTTGGGATTCTCTCTTCCATCTCTTGTATTCTGCTGTTCATGCTTGTGTTTGTGGTTCTTTATTATTTTTTCATGATTTCTATTTTTATAATTCCTTCAGCTTGTGTTTTATTTATTGTCTCTATTTCAGTTTTCAGGTCTTGAATATTTTCTTTCATATGTAGTTGCTTTTTCTTGGTTTTCTTTGAGGGATTTGCTGATGTCTTCCAATTTTTTGTTTGTCTTTTCCTCTATTTCTTTGAGGGAATTTCTCATTTCCTCTTTAAGAGTCTCAAACATTCTCCTGAAGTTATATGTTAGGTCGTTTTCTTCTGCTTCATCTATATTTGGCTCTTCAAGACTTGCTGTTGTAGGGTCTCTAGATTTTACTGGTGTCATGTTGCTCTTTGTGGTGTTGTGTGTGTTCTTACTTTGTCTATTCATCTTTTCCTCCAATTGGTGTGGTTGGGGCTGTCTGTGACTCTGGTGATTAATCTTCTAGGTGCCAGTGGATCCAAGGCTCGGATACTTGTTCCTCGTGGTACAGTCAGTGTCATGGTTTTAGTTACCCTTTTGGTCACTCCATCTTCCTGGAGATCGCTCAGCGCTTCCAGGATTTGCTGCACTCAGTGGAGTTTGCTGTCTCAGGCCTGCTCTTGTCTAGGTTGCTGACTCAGATCTGTTACTGTAAATGTCCCTGGTCTGGATCTGCCCCTGTGGAAGTCCCTGGCTTGGGATTGGTCCTGCAAAGGTCTCTAGCTCTGATCTTCTCCCTCAGAGGTCCCAGACTAGGGTACACCTGGACCCACAGAAGACCTGGCTCTGGCCTACTCCCTCAGATATCCCAGACTGAAGCCCAGATCTGCAGAGGTCCTGACTCTCAGGCCTACTTCCTCCGAGGTCCCAGACTCAGCCAGACCTGCAGGGATCCTGGCTCAGTTCTACTCCCTTGAAGGTCCCAGATTCACGCCTGGACCCGCAGCGGTCTCTGCTCTGGCCCACTCACTCAGCACTTGCTCCCCTGTACCTGCTCCTGTGGATTTTGCTCTCTCAGGTCTTTCCCAACCTAGGTCGCTTGCTCAGTCCTGCTTCCGCCAATGACCCGTGGTCTGGTTCTGCTCCTGCTCCCATGGAGCTTATCGTTCCCATTTTTCTCTCTTTTGAAAACTCAGTCATTTATCTCTTTAAATAGTGTAGCTTTTGCCATATTCTACAAATTTTGGTACATTGTATTCTGATTCATCTCAAATTGTTTTCTAATTTCCTTGCCATTTTCTTCTGTCTTGTCTATTTATAAACATGTTACCATACCAGACATTTGCAGAATTTTCCATTTTCTTTCTTCCATGATCTCTAATTTTATTCCACTATGTTTGGAAGCTATTTTGCACAGTTTCAGGCATTTCAGACTTGTCATCACCCCGTTTGTGGCTGTCTCATACGTACTGGAGCCTGCTGATCCCTGTATTGTCAAGCACCTTCCACTCTCTTTATAGTGGAGTCCAGATTCCTACAGAAGTTAGTAAATTCCACATGAGCTAGCTCTACCCAGCTGCCTTGACATATTTCCTTCAACCCCTGGTCTCATTCTTGTTCAGGAAGTATTTTTGACTGATGTATTCAGATAAGCTTAGTTACTATGACTTCAGTAATGGATGTTTTGAGAACATTTGGAATAATCGGAGTGTATGTTTGTGGAAAGTTTTAAGATATATTGAAAAAGTTTGTGTTTAAGTGCTCACGGCAGCATTACCTATAGTAGTTAGCTATGAAGGTTAACACACAGATCATCAGACAAATGAACAAACCTATTATGGTTTATCAGGTCAGTGAAGTACTAGTCAGCCATTAAGAAGGAGTGGATTCTGACGCATCTAACCCTATAGATGAACCTTGGAAATATTGTTAAGTAACAGAAGCCAGACACAATGGCCACATACTATCGTGTGATTCCATTTAAGCAGAACTACATGGAATAGTTGATTTCATAGCAACAGAAAGCAGCTTAATGCTTGCCAAGGTCTGGGTGAGGAAGTGCTTGCTTAGGGGATGGAAATTTGAGGATATGTTGGTGATGAACATGTTCTAGAATTTGCCATGATCGCTAACATAACGTGGTGAATATACTCAGTGTCTTTGCCACAGAACCTTGTGCGTCTGTTGTTACAGTGAGAAAACGAGGGCCAGTGAGCTAGCTCAGTAGAACAAGGTGCTTGCTGCCAAGCCTGGACCAGAGCTCTGAGTTCCCTCCCCAGGACCCGCCCGCTAGGAGAGGACTGAGCCCTAAGTTGTCCTCTTGCCTCCACATGCATGACATGGCATTCATGCTCAGACACGGCACACACAGAGGCAGTAAGGTAAAGGTGAAAAAAATTAAATCAAAGAAAATAAATGTTTGCACAGTTTCAGTTAAAATAGAATTGTAACACTTCCCTCCTTCCCTTCCCTCCCTCCAGAAAAATCGATTTCTAAAATATAAATATGGCTTTAGATAGAAAGACAAACACAAAAAAAATCTTATTCTGAAATAATGTTTCTGTCAGTTACTATAAAAATAATGATCAACGTCTAGAATGAAGAAAATGTGAATGACTATGGCTTATGTTCATCCATCGTCAGAATGCTTGGTATGAAGTTGATAAAAATAAAAAAAAAAAAGAAAAACAGCTATTTTCTTCACTGGCAAACCATGGCACATCTGGACTTCATATGCTGAATGTTATCATGAATTTTCTTCCCCAGCTTAGATGAACAAGATAAAGCCTTTGCTCTGGGGCTGTGCTCTTCTCCCACTAAGACAGCAAGGGTCCTTTGTTAGCAAGGTTTTCTTATCACTCAAGAGCATGGCTAGACATAATCATCATCAGGTTCTAATTGTGCTAAACCCCTGTTCAACTTGGAGCTTGGTTGCTGATGGTGCTGGAAAGTCACAAAAGCAGTGGAATGAACTGTAGCTTATTCAAAAACATATCTAAAAACAAAACAGATAAAATAGTCCATTGAGAAACATTGTAAGATGTCTGAATTGCACTTACATTACAGAGTTATGACTGAATTGTCATCAGCAAGAAAGAGTACTGACGCTTCCTATCGTGCCACAGTTTGCAGAGAGATCATCTCACACAGCGGAAACCCAGATTAGTATCTTCATGTCCTAACGCTCTTAGAAACATATAAAGCACTGGGGAGCTCCTGAAAATAATAGCCGAGACCCAAAGCATCTCTAGTTCATCCATTGCTGTTCTTTCCCACTGTGGTAGCAATACTGATCGAATTATCACACAGGTATATGCACATAAAAATGTTCACACACACACACACACACATATACATGTATGCATATATGCCATGTTCACATGAAAAAGGAAGAAAAAGGCTTAAGTTTAAAAATCTGGAAAACCTATCCCTAAATATCTACCCAACTTACTGATTATTTTCATGGAAAAATGTTTGTGACTGTCTATGGCTTCCTTAAGTGTGAAACCCTTACTGGGGAGCATCATGCTAGCACTTAGAGAGAGGTCAGGGGCTGAACGGGTGCTGCTAGCTGTAAGGGTCTTGATGGGACCTTGGGAAATGCTTTGCAGATGATCGTGGGCTCGCATTAGCAGCTCTCTAGACGATCTCACCATTTCTTCCCTCCCCCTGGCCTGCGATAGGGTCGGGATAAGGAGATGTTAATTTGCCTCGGTTGAATAAAACAATGTGAATGCTTATTGGTTCCCTAAATAATGATCTTGGCACCAGATTTGCTTTGGTTGGATGGAAGACATGACTTCTGGGCGTTTCTTGCAGATCAGCTGTCATTTTCTGTGAGTTATTAGTTAGGATAGAATTTGGCATCCCCCTCCCCGTGACCTCATGAGTTGTCATTATAAGGGGATACTGAGCTTTTGCTGAGTGTTCATTCTGTGGATAAGGTCATGATCTTCAGAGTGTGCACACTGATCAAACCCACAGTCCTTGCTCTGTCTCCCTGCTCATGGTAAGTCTGTAATGGCGGCAATGAAGCTGTTCTTTGTAAATATAACAAAGGCTATAACCGGAGCTGTTTCCATCTGGACCGGAGGTTCTCAGTAAACAATCTCATCACGTTGACCTACAAGGCCTCCTAGAGCCCATGCTTTGGAGTACTCAGCAAATACTCAGCTGGCGTGTCTTCAGCAAATACTCCTTTGCTCCACTGTTCACCAAGAAGCAAGGGTGTGCCAGAATCCCTTGGAGGCAATTCCAATAAATAGTAAACAAACTTAACAAGAGCCATTGCCTTGTGTTGTGTAAGGGATGTAACTAGCTGGGGAGGAGGCCAACCTGCTGCACTGAAAAGACCCAAAACTATGTCTGCCAAAGTAAAACAGAAGTTTTGCACCAGCCCAGCCAGTTGGGCCAGGGAGCATTTCTGCTGGGTGAGTTCAGAGGACAGCTTCCCACCCTGGTGCTGGGCCAGCCTTACTGGTATGCCTCACCCATTGGGTGGCCTGCTTTCCCTACTTCCAGTCCACAGATCACAGTGAAGGGAGATCTGGAGAATGATTTGTCCATGAACTGAGATGATCCACATATCTCCACCCAACCGCCTCCCTAGTAATTTGACCCTAGACATAGTCAGACCTAGCTGCAAAGGAGGCTGGAAGCGTGGCCGTTTTCCAAGTCAGCCTAAACTGCAGTCGGTAGAATAACAATGAACCGAAGTGAAGTGTATGGGCTGTGGGGTGACAACAGTGTCACAGAGGAAAAGAAAGCAGGGGGGGGGGATTGGGGTGAAACCCTGGAGATGGCTAGAGAAGCTTAAGTTCAGTGAATCGCATCACCCAACAAATGACAGCCAGGGGAATGATCTGCAAACAGAGGCCATGGCAGATAGGGAAGACTTGGGAGACGTCATAGTCACTTTGCTCATTGCTCTGACCCAGTGCCTCACAAAATGCAACTTAAGGGATGCAGTGTTTATGTGGGTTCATGGTAGGGGGTGCAGTCAATCATGGTGCAGAAGGCGTGGCAGTGGGACCAGCTCCTGACAGCAGTGGCATGAGGCTGCTTGTTCACAGCTCAGTGAACCAGGAAGAGAAAGGAATGCTGATGCTTAAGTGGCTTTCTCCTTTACCCTTTTAGACCCCAGCACATGGGATGGTATCGCCCACAGTCAGGGTGGGTCCTCCTCAGTCTTCCCACAGGAAAATCCATGGTTGCGCCTCATTGATGCCCTAGGTGTTTCTTAATTCAGAAACAAGATGACAGTTCAAATTAGCCATCACATGAGAGAAATGGATTTTCTTCTAGGAGCCTGTCTGGGCCTGTTGAGCTCTGATGTACTTCATACCCACGGAGACAACTAGCAACCATGACTCTTGTGAATTTGGGGTGTGGGACATAGGAACCTGGGGCTCAGAAGAAGCAGCCCAGAAGTAAGAGAGCCGTGGGGTTTGGTGAACTTCTTCATCTAGGTCTATAGTGTAAAGACCAAGTTCCTCTCCATGGGAAACAAACAGGCCACGAGGTGACCACAGTATTCCCTACAGTCCAGATGCCTAGTATATGATCGGGTCCACGTTCCTTGGAGGAATGCCAAGCCCCTCAGCTTCAGAGGGGTTCAGGGTCTGCAGAATAAGCTCCTCTTTGACCTACCCTGGAGGAAACATACTCAGGAAGGAAAAGGGGTTGTTAATGCCAGAATGTAAAATGGAGGAATTCCCTGGACTTTTGACCCCAGTTCCCTCCATTCCAGCCAGCCCTGTCTGAGAAAGACCCTTTATTTGGAAGATTTTCCTGGTTGAAGGAAAGAACTTTTGTTTCTAAATATCAAGTATAAGGAAGCGGGAGAGATAGAGGCAGGGTGGTGTAGAGAAAGGGGACTCGAGAAGGTAGGAAGCCCGTGCCTGTCTGTGGCCACTCCTCCTCCTCCTCCTCCTCCTCCTCCTCCTCCTCCTCCTCCTCCTCCTCCTCCTCACTGAGCCCTTCCCAGGCTCAGCCATCTCTGTCAAACACCTTCCCTTCCTTCCTCAGTAATACCCAAGCCTTGTTTGGTGTCCCATGACTGACTGCCACACCATCCCCCATTCTTAGAGACTGCTTTGCAGATTCCAAGATCCCATTGTCCCCCATCCTCCCCACCCCAACCATGTGTCACCCCAGTGAGGCTGATTGGGCTGAACTGCTTGTGAAAGCAGTTTCTGTGAGGAGTGGGCTGATTTGCCCATCTCGGGATGGCCTTCTCTTAACAGAAGAGAGCTGGCCTTTGTGTAAATAGAACAGGCTGCATTTCATCTAAGTCTGCCTATTAATTTGTCTAATTTCTCACAGGTATTCAATGTGCTTGGTGTTCTTAGGGTGGGGCATGCTGCTGGGGGACATAGCATGTCTTTGATAGCCCCGGATGGTTCCCATCTGGCAGAGGGGCAGTACTTTGGGTGCTTAGATTGGTCGTTTGAGGAGTCCTCAGCCATATCTCAGCCACAGCTTAAGAGAGAAATCCTTCTATGCAGCTAATAAAACCTCTTCCACTCCATTTTTTTTTTCTCTTGGACTTTGAAGTAAGAAAAAAAAAAAGTAAGAAAATGGGCTTTTTAAAGCAGGAATTTGTGTGAAGGAGTTTGGGGACTGTTCTGAGGACCAGCTGATACCGAGCGTCGGGTTTCATGGCTTCTGTAACCTCTAGACTGTGTCGGTACTGCTGTGGAAAATGAGGGAAGCCGACAGCCATACCATTCCCACAGAAGGGATGGCTTGCTGTGAGCGTCACCTTAGGTAATCCGTACAGACCGACATGGAGAGCTCTCTGAATGGTTTCTGAACTATACCGTGTGTTGAAGGCTGTGTGTCCCCAGTGTTATGAGGGCGGTGGGTGGCGTACGGGGCATTTGGGGATACAAGGTGGGGTGGAACATGAAAGAGGATGGGGCACTTGAATACCTTCAGACCTCTCAAGTTGGTTTTCTCCACTTTTATTTCTATTGCGTCAAAGCAATTGCTGGGGATATATCCACCCGCTTCAGTGTGTTATGTCCAGCCTGCAACCCACAGGCTGGGCATAGCCAAGAATAACTATGAATGGGATCCAGAAAACAAACAAACAAAAAAAAACCCCATAAACTTGCTTAGTGACCGGATTACACAGTTCTGGAACAGGACCCTGGTGGGTGACAACAGGCTGTCACGATGAGATAAGGTTGGACGTGCCTGGAAACCTTTCGAGTTCCTGCTTGCACAGGGTGTGTTGACCTGTCCCTTCCTGTCACTTTCAGGTACCAGCAAGGTGAACCTAGTGAAGATCTCATCCACAGCCTCCAGCCCTCGGGACACAGCCCTGGCTGCTGTCATCTGCAGCGCTCTGGCCACGGTGCTGCTAGCCCTGCTCATCCTGTGTGTCATCTATTGCAAGAGGCAGTTCATGGAGAAGAAACCCAGCTGTAAGTCCGCGCCATCTTCCCCCTCTTACTGCGAACTGGGTTTGTGAGCATTGTCACACAAGAGTCCACAAGAGACCTGGGTAAGACAAGTGTCCCCAGCTATTTAGGATGCAAGGCACAGGAAAACAGGCTTCTGTAGGATTTCGGGGCCTCATACGGATGTTGACAAGGCTGTGATATACCCAGGCTACAAGGCAAAAATAAAAATTATCTATAACCCACATCCTTAGCAAGTTATTTTAAACTGTGTGTGCCTTTGTATAAGAAGAAATAGGAAGCCCTCAACTTAGCATCGTTCAACTTAACAAGTTTTTTATGTTGCGGGGGTCTATAGCGTATCTGTTAAGCCATCCGCTCCTCACTTTCAGTCCATATGTAGTAAATTACATGGGCACTGTTATGAAACAGGCTGGGCTGTAGCTTTGCAATAGAGCGCTTGCCTAACATGTGCAAGGCCCTGGGGTTTAATCCCCAGCACACACAGAAATGTGGAGATCAGAGGCTGGAGAGATGGCTCCGTGGGTAAGAGCACTGGCTGCTCTTGTTGAAGAAGGTTCCGTTCCCAGCATCCACAAGGCAGCTTGCAGGAGTCTGTAAGTCCAGTTCCAGGGTGTCTGATGTCCTCTCCTCGCCCCCATGGGCACCAGGCATGCATGTGGTGCACAGACAGGCATGCCAGCAAAGCACCCTTACACACAACGAAATAAAAAAGTTTGAAGTGTGTATGTGCATGCTTGTGTGCATGGATAACGGCATAGGCTTCGCATTGATTGATTTTGCCCACTGTAGGCTAGCAGAAGCTTATGATTAAGTTATTCTAAGCCAAGCACTAGTGTTTGGAAGATTGGCATACAGAGTGTCTTCATTTTACATTCAGTGTCTTGGGGTAAGCAGAAGTATATAGAATAATGATGTTGACTCACTAAAAATACTAATTGCCAAGCTTCTTATGGAGAAGTGTTAACTATGGGTCTCTCCTTCCCCTAGGGTCTCTGCGGTCACAGGACATTCAGTACAATGGCTCCGAGCTGTCATGTTTTGACCAGCCTCAGCTCCGCCACTGTGCCCACAGAGCATGCTGTCAATGTCACCGGGACTCAGCCCAGACATATGGTGAGTCAGGCCACGAAGGGCCCAGAGGAGTCAGAAGTGCAGAATGGGACTGCAAAGCAGGGCATGGCCAAGTCCAGCTCTTACTCTTCGGAACGGGTGGCAGCGGGTCACAGGTTGATTTTCCAGTCATAGCTGATCCATGTCGGTGACTCTCCTCTGCCCCACATTGGTCTCTAGTATTAAGAAAACAGGAGTCTCTACTGACCCCGGGACTGCGTTAGCAGCTGTCTAGGCAACTCGGCCTTTCTCATTTGGAGTCAGTTCTTACAGTCACTTCTGCCTGCTGTGTAGAGGTGGGGCTGACATCCTTGTGCCTCAGGCAGGGCTGCTGTTGCTGGGATGAAACACCATGACCAAATACAACTTGGGGAGGAAAGGGTTTATGGCTTACATATCCAGGACCACAATCCGTCAAGGGAAGCCAAGACAGAAACTCAAATAGGGCAGGATCCTGGAGGCAGGAGCTGATTGATAGCAGAGACCCTGGAGAGGTGCTTGCTCCTCACGGCTTGCTCGTCCTGCTTTCTTAGAGAACCCAGGACCAAAGCCCAGGGATGGCACCACCCACAGTAGCCTAACCCCTCCCCCACCAATCACTAATTAAGGAAATGCCCTACAGGCTTGCCTACAGCCCCATCTCACCGAGCCATTTTCTCAAGGCTCCCTCCTCTCAGAAGACTCTAGCTTGTGTCAAGTTGTCATCAAACTAACCAGCACACCTTGATTACCTGGTTAGTTCAAGCCGATCACTAATGTGACTGGTTTCAATGACTTGTGAGAAAGATGGATGAGGGATGCCCACACCAGGCTCCGACCTTGCCTGCCTCTTGTTCTGTTGCTGGAAACAGTCATTAGGAAGAGTTGACCCAGGTGGGAGTGTGCCTCTGACCCAGCCAGGCAAAGAGGACATGGCTTTCTCTGCCCCCAGCTCATCAGCATCAGCCTGAGGTTTCTACTTCATGTCCAGCTCCAGGCCTCAGCAGGTGACCTCCTGCACATAAATCCACGTGGCTGACAGTACTTCTGGCGTCAGTCTGACTCAGGAGCCCTCTCAAGTGTCCTCAGTTTCTGGTTTGTCTGGGTATAGTGCCCATGACAGTAACAAGTCATCTCTTGGACACTATTATCTGCTTTGAGGTACTCACACTCCAGGCTGGTCGCACTGGCCTCTTGGAATCACCCAGTGTCTCTCTGTAATGCTGCAGGATGGACTATCTCAGTCCTGTATGTCACACGTAGAATGAGAGTGTTTCACCCTTATCCCGCCTCCCACCTTCCTAACAGGTCTCATTGTGTAGCCCAGGCTGGCCTAAATCCTGTGTGACCTGTTTCAGCAGTGTTGTAGGACCTCTTTATCTGAGGTTTGCCTCCCTCCTTCTGCCGCCCGCATGGTATCTGCCACCTTTCCAAGGGAAGCCAGGCTTAACTGTTGTGAACAGGAAGCTTCCGGAGGAAAGCCCTGGGCCTCACGCTTTTCTGCCTTTCCCAGGGCCTGTTCACCTGATTCCATCCTTGTGCTGTGAGGAGGCCCGCAGCTCTGCCCGTGTGGCCCTTGGCTGTGGGCTGCATTCTACCGCCACCCTTCAGGAGAGGTAACTGCTCCTCTAGTCAATGGTGTCAATGCTCCTGTTTGCGAATGTGTATTCTCCTGGCATAGCAGCTGTGTGGTAGACTGTAGAGATCTGCTTCCTACCAATGACTACCAATTACCAATGACTCCTGACATCTGGAAACCCAAGGGGAGAGATTCCCCTCAGGGGTTGCAGGGCCTGAGGGTGCCGATAACCTGTACTGGTTTTGGGTGCCTTTCTCCCCACCTGCTTTCTTTGTGTCTTACTTTCATGTTCATGACATTTCTCTTTATTTTCACAAAATTTTGTTTTAAAGCACATATGTGCGTGTCTCTGTGTAAGTGTGTACACACAGTGCAGGTGCCCCGGAGGCCGACCACGTCACAACCCCTGGAGTTGGAGTTACAGGTGCCTGTGAGTGTCCCAGTGTGGGTGCTGGGAACTGAGCTCAGGTCCTCAGGAGCAGTGTGCACATGTGCTTAGCTGCTGAGTCATCTCTCCAGCCTCTTCTGCCCCTGACATCTGTTAGGTCAATATCTCACTGGCGCACTGTTGTAGAATAATAATCCAGAGAGCTCGGTTAAGACCTAAAAAACATGCAGGTATTAGACATTGAATATGCTTGTATTAATTAGAAATACATACAAAATCACTTTTAAGGTCAATGGAGTAGCTGCAGTTGCCACGCTGAGTGAAATTTAAAGCAATAGTTAGCACTGGAATTCTCCATGTATTGCAGTCTTTGAGCCGAAATTATAGCTGAAAAGCGGTTCTGTGCTAGTGGTTTCTGTCAACTACACAATACTCACAGACCTTCCGGATGTGTGTTCAGAAACGCAGCTTCAGTGGCGGACACGATGCCAGCTTTCTTCGGGTCTGTCTCCCGCTCCATGTGCGGCGAGTTTTCTGATGGCTGGCCTCTGATACGGAATCCTCTGGGCGGCGACAGCTCTCTTTGCGACTCTTACCCTGAACTCACTGGAGAAGACATTAACTCCCTCCATCCAGAAAATGAAAGCTCAACATCTCTGGATTCCAGTGGTGGACAGGATCTGGCTGGGACAGCGGCTGCAGATTCCTCTGGAAACTTCCCAGAAACTACCGACCCACCTAGAGTCCGGGAGCAGACCTTTGCTCGAGATGTCCAAAGGACTCCAAGCCAAGGAAGTCGGGAAGGCAGCGGCAACCTGAACCTAGGCGCGCCTACGTCCTTCCAGGTAAGACAGTGATGGGTTTCAGAGTGAACTTGGCCATGGCCTGTGCTAGGCTGCAGGGGTCCAAACTCTGTTCCCGCAGTGAAACCTGGGGAAGTAGATGAGCAATAGCTGTAATTTCTTATTTCTCATGCGTTACAGACTTCTGTTCGACAGTAAATCCCAAGTCTTTTTTCCTAACCAACAGGAGCATTTTATGAACACACAAAGGGCACTCACACCTTAACTTGTCTTCTTACATCTGACTGCAGCGTTGGAGAGCTTCCTGACGGGGAGCTGGCTAGTGATGGAGGCGTCTGGCCATCCGCCCCCATCTTCGCTGATGTCAAGCCATGGTCTTAGGTTTGACATTCCCGGGCATTTATTCTGAGATCTCGAACTCCTCGCTCGCTCCTGTGCGCTGGACCCCCGTCACCTGCTTGATTGCGCTGATTCATTGTTGGGTCTGGCCAGAAGCGGACGGGTGGTGGCGACCCGGACCAAGTGCATGGAAACGATCTTGCTGCACAGATGGTCCAAATCAGGTTCAGGGTTGGGGCAGTCAGGAGTGGTGCGGGAGAATTATCTGTATTCTGTCAATCATGTATTTTATTAAAAGGCTGATTGGCCAGGCAGGAAGTATAGGTGGGTCAACCAGACAGGAAGTAGAAGCAGGGTGATGAGAACAGGAATATTCTGGGAAGCAGGAAGCTTCCTCTGCCATTCCTGCCCAGATCACCGAAGAAGCAACATGTGAGCTAAAAAAGGTACCAAGTCATATGGCTAACATAGATCAGAATAATGTGTTAATATAAGCTATAAGAGTTAACAAGAAGCCTGAGCTAATGGGCCAATCAGTTTATAACTTATAGAGATCTCTGTGTGATTGATTTTCTCTGGGACTTGCTAGCTGTGGGGTACTGGGCGGGAACAGATACCCTAACAAGCCGGCCCTCATGTTACACAGGAGCATAGGAGAGTAGATGTGGGGGCTTCCTGAAGCCACAAAGCAGGGAAGGTCTCAGGAGACCTGGCCCTCCCTCTATGTTCTCATCTGAGAGAGGATGTCACCCGGGCTAACTTGGCCTTCACGTTCATCAACACTTCCTTAAATGCACTGCTAGCAGAAATGATGGTGAGAGCTCTGTGTAGCTAGGAGAGATTGCTTGCGGGTCTGATTTTGATCCATCCCATAATTTGCACAACACTGATGGCAAAGGGTAAGAAAGAACTTGAGAATCCTCCCCCCAGTTGTGCAGGAACTTGTTGAGAGCTGCTGAGTAAAACTTCAGGGCCAAGGAAAGGAAGCTGCCCAGAGTGGAGACCAAGCCCCATGTCTGTCTAAGGAATGACAGAGTACAGTACTCCATGGGAATGGGTCCTGCCCGTTAGCACCAAAGCCATCCACACAACACCCTGTCGAGCTTCTCCTAGACATCCTGTAGTCTCTGTAGAACAAGGGAAGTTGGCCTGCTACTGACTGATAGGTTTTCAGAATCATGCTGGCTACTTTTATGTTGTTTTAGAAGAGAGAACCTTAACTGAGTAAATCTCCCTGTGGGTTCTTGGTGCTTCAAGAAAGCAGACTGATGAAGCCATTAGCAAGCCAAAACAATGTATTTCTTGATTGATGATTGGTATGGGAAGGCCCAGCCACCTTGGATGGTGCCACCCCTGGCCAATGGTCCTAGGTTCTGTAAGAAAGCAGACTGAGCAAGCCTGCTCCAAGGCAGTGAGCAGCATCCTCATGCCCTCTGCATCAGTTCCTGACTCCGGGTTCCTGTATCATATGAGTTCCTGTCCTGACTTCCCTGGGTGATGTACTTACCACAAGCTGTTGGTCATGGTGTTTCATCACAGCAATAACAACCCACAGAAGAATCTTGCAAGAAAAGGGAATCACCTTTCCTCTCTGTTTTATAGTGCACAAAGAAGCAGGGTGTGGTTATTACACATTTATAATGTAAGCACTTGGAGGGAGAGACAGGAGACGCAGGAATTTAAGGTCCTCTTTGGCTACATATTTCTAATTAGCTAAATCTTTCGCTAATTTGAGGCCAGCCTGTGCTACACGAGCTCCTGTCTCAAGAAAACGTGTTCACATGTGTGCTTAGTTTCTATATAAACTGATGTCTTAGTTAGGGTTTCCATTGCTGTGACAAATGGGACTGTCTATAAAACACTGCTGCCCCAGTGGCTCAGGGAACATTGCAGAAGAGGGGCAGAAAGACTGTCAGGGCCGGAGGATGAGAGTTTGCTGTGAGACTGTGTCTCCAGTCACATCAGACGCTGCACCCATAAGATCTCACCACCATGACTGCCCAAACACGAGGAGAACAAGGAGGACACCAGTGAGTGTGCCAAACCACATGCCTGTGAACTGCAGACAACTGAAGAAAGCTGGGAGTGGGAGAGGTAGTCCTCAGTGCACCAACTGATTCCCCAACGCCAAACGGTCAGCCCTGAAAACATACATACACGTAGCACTATATGGACTCAACAGGTTCTATTTAGGAAAATGTATGTGTATACCAATGCATATGTGGTCTCCACTTTCTGAATATGATAAAATGAGGGTGGCTTGCTTCCTGCAGTGACGTCAACATGTTTGTTACTATAGCATCAGTTGGTCAGCATATTTGGTAGAAATTGTTTCCCAGTCTTCAAACAGACTTCAGACCCTCTGGTTTTTAGATAGCCTCTTTACCTAGAAATATTTTCCTTGGGTTTACCTATGTTACCAAGGCAAATTAGTGATGAACACATTGCTAAGGGGCAGAGCATGAAAGCAAGGTTCTAGGCCCTTCTAGCAGCATTCAGCTGGCCGATGCCTGGTCCCTTTTAAAGGGAGGCTATACTTTCTGTGATGCAGCCGTTGCTAAGGGGAATCGTCTTAAGAAGACTGTCTATTCCAGGGGCACCATTAAGAGTCATCCTAGTCCCTCTGTCTTTGCAAACATCCGCCTGGAGCGGAAGACTGAGTCTCTGTGACCAAGGTGACAGATAGGGTGGCAATGTTCACTGGCCACCTTCGTTTCTGGAGGTCATGAATTACTTACCTACCGTCCTGAAACAGTACCTGAAAATGTTTGGATGAGGTTGATGAGCATTGTGATTAATATGGTTACATTGTCATTTTTCAGGTACTCAGCACATACCGATAATTGTGCTGTTGCAAAACTGTCCCTACTTCCTCAGAGGACACGGTATGGGATGCTTGAGTGTGTGAGACTTAATCTCAGTAGCTATGCACAGTCAGTTCTACAATGACCACAGGGTAGCTTTAATGGAGAAGACGCCATTTTCTTCAAGCCTTTCCTATGTTCTGTTTTAGGATGCCTGAAGGCCATCAGCTTGAAGTGGAGGTGTGGGTCTGGACACGCCCGTGTAGAGGCTTACAGACTGAGCAGTCTTGACCTCCTGTGGCTTCTGGAAGCAATAATAAAACTGAATCAAACTGGCAGCATTTCCAGCCTTTCAACCAGTTGCTTCTGAGCCAGCCCAACTGTAAGCTGAAACCCCAGCGAGAAGCAGAGGAGAGACTGTAGGCGGCCTCAGGACCCGCGCTTCCTCCCCAAACAAGAACCTCAGCTGAGGGCGATTTGAAGGACCGATGGGTGGAATGTGCTGCCTGCGAAATTGTGGGCACGGCAGGACCCAGCCTGGCTCCGACTTACGTTATGGTGAATGTGGTTTCACAAGACCCAGAGTATAAACTTGCAAAAGACATTCTCTTACAGAAATAGCCCGTTACCTACTAAAAAGCTATGGCAGATTCCCTTCTTAGATTTTAGGGAGAGCTCTGGGGATTTCTATTGGAAAAACGTTACTTTCTCATCGGCAGTATGGTACACAGCAGTGGTTTGAAGGGGCTTTGTAGCCCGCCTCAGTCGTGGTTTGGTGAAGTTGACTGGCCTGTCCGTTATGAGCAGCAAAGAACCTCTTCCTCATGAATGTGTGATGCAGCTGACAGGAGAGGAGGCCTGGCTTCTGGATGTGTCTGTGAGTGTGGTTAGAATGCAGCACAAAGGGATGAAGGGGAAAGGGCATTACCCTACTGTTCGGACCACCTACTGTGCACACCTGAAGCCTGGCTGTGTGTGCTAGGACTGGTGAGTGGAAGCATGTGTTAGGTCTGCACTGTGCAGAGCTTACAAGGCCCAGATTCTTATATAGAAAGGAGATATTTATAAACATAACAATCTGTGACCTGCACCCGAGCGCATACAAAAGGCTTCGGCACACCCAGTGTGCTACTGACGGGTCCTTCAGTGAGAATCCAGTGCATATTAGAACGAGGCGTGGAAAAGTGTGGTTGGCAGACAGTTTGGGGGAACAGGCTCCCATGAATCTAACCAAGCCTTTGTAATACTCATGGTGCTCTTATGTGGGGGTGTTCTGTAAAGTGTCCCATCTTCTTCCATGATGGCATTTGCCTCCCAGAACAGTCTCTAAGGTTAAGGAAGAACTACGGCGAGTTTTTCTCTTCAAATCTTTTGCCCTATGGCTTCCTTGAGCAGGATTTACTTGGTTTCCAGTTTGAACTTACATCCTCAGATCTGACCTCTGCCTCTCACCCCTTCGCTGTTGCTCTCTCTGTTGCATTCGGAGCCAGTTCTGTGAGCATCAGTGTGATAGAATGCACTAGCAGATCTGTTTTGAAGATGCCCTGCTTGAATCAGGTTCCTTTACCCAGCACAAAAGCCAAACGTTGAGATGCCTGTCTTCCTAGATTTTTTTTTTTTATTTTCTATCTCTCCCCATGGTTTTCTCTCTCTGTAAGACATGAGTAAAATTTAATGAGCCTTCTTTCTCTGGCCTCTCTCTAGTCATTATTATAGCCTTTGATGTGTGTCTTCAGGCTTGGCCATTTCTATTGCTTCTCATGACATCTGTTCTTTCGCCAAATGTAGGAAGAACGTAGAGTGTTTCATGATAGTCCACATCTGCTTTCATGCCCACGTGGTGTCCATTCATAACCACTTGGCATTTTGTTTGTGCGTCCCCGATCACTGCGAGAAGTTGGCGTTAGGAAAGTCATAAAACATTTGAGATTTAACCAGCAGACTTCCATAAGGATGCAAGCCGAGCTCCCCTGAGTGGCCTCCTCATAATGCACACGTGTGTGCCATTGTTTGCAACCCAATCATCTGTGTTATGACAGAGGGATGATCAAAGTCAGCGGGGTTGTGTTCCTTTGTGGACCCTGAATATATTTTCCACATGCTGAGCCCTGATGGACTTCAAAGACAGACACTGCCAAGGAAAGCCAGACTGATTGGAAGTGAGACACTGGCCCTGAATCCCGAAACATCGCTTTCAATCAAAAGAGAAATGCTGAGGGTTAAATATTGATTTCATTTGATATTGCGTTTGGAAGATCCTGGATTATCATCAAAAAGGAGACTCCTCCCACTGGCCACTCTAGAAACATGCAATAGTTGTTTTTATATTCTATAAACAAGAGGGGAGAGCTGCAACCTGCACTTCACGTTATTGGAACATCTTACAAGGCTGTTTACATGGGAGCTGGAGCACTATGGTCAGAAACTGGTATAGAGAGGCATCTAGGCATGGGGGCACCGGTGCCACCTTTCATGTGGCAAAAGCAAGGACAAGATGGGGACAAGGATTTTTAGATAAGTCAGGGCAAGTCATGTGTTTTCTATTTTGAATATATAGAATATATTTTGAATTGCGGGTTTTTTTACTTTAAGGCACTGCTGCTGTTACTTAGGATAAATACTGCTGTCTGGGTTGGAAGAAAAAGAATAGAAAAGGAAAAGAAACAATCATTGCTTTTAAGATAGTTTGCATCAGTTTAGATATCATCACGACTGTTTTATATACTGGAATTTATAAATTGTAAGTTATCACTTTCCAATACAAGCCCTTTTTTAATGCTTCTTAAAATTGTGAATAAAATTGATACTTGTCATTCTTAGTTACATATGAAGTCAGAATGATTTTGTGGTTGTAATTATATTTTACTTGCTTCAAAAATTCATCCGAGTGTCATAAATCATGGACAGTGACACACAAGTCACAGTGAGGGCACATATAGTCATTGTGAGGGTGAAAAAGTCACTGTGAAGGTCACACAGTCATTGGGAGGGCACATAAGTCATTGTGAAGGTCACAAGGAGTCTCATGAAGACTACACAGCCTCTTTGTGAAGGCACACAAAGTCATTGCTTGGATCATAGAGAGTCATTGTTAAGGTCACAAAGAATCATTGTAGAGGTCATACAGTTATTGTGAAGGGCACACAGTCATTGTGAGGACACCCAAAGTCCTTGTGAAGATACATAGTCATTGGGAAGATCGCACAGAGTCATTGTCAAGGTCATATATTAACACAGTCACTGTGAAAGTCAGACATAATCATTGTAAGGGCATGTGAACTCATTATGAGGTCACACAATGTCATTGTGAGGCCACACAGAATCATTTTGAAGTCAAATAGAGTCACTGTCAAAGTCACAGTCAAATTTTATTATGAAAGTATGGTATGACAAAGATCAACAAAAAGTCATTGTGAGGGTGCACAGCCTCATTTTGAAGGCATGTAAATCATTGTGAAGTCACAAAGACTCATTGTGAAGGTCATACATAGTCACTGTGAATATCACATGTTGTCATTATAATGGTGAACAAAGCCATTGTGAAGATAGCACAGTGTCTTTGAGAAAGAACACAACGTAATTTTGTGAATTACAGAGTCATTGTAAGGACACACACACTCATTGCGTGTCTGTTTCATGCATAGTCATTGTGAGGGCACATAAAATCATTGTGAGCATCACAATAAGTCATTGTGCATCTCACACAAAGTCACTGTTAAGGACATACAGAAAGCATGTGCATAACACGAAGAGTTATGATGACACGGTTCATTTGAGGGAATAACAACATCATTAACAGGAAATGACAGAGTCACTATGAGACCACACAAAGTCCTTGTGTGTGCACAATGAGTCATTATGAGGTCACAGAAGTCATTGTGAGGGTACGTGATGTCATTGTAAAACAAAGTGGCATTGTGAGTAGTGCATATAGTCATTCTGAAGGGCATACAAGTCGTTTGAAGATTACACAATGTCATTGTACCATAAAGAGTCATTGTGAGGCTCTCACAGAGTCACTGTGGTGACACACAAAGTCATTGTGAAGGTCACACTGAGGCTCTGTGAAAGCACAGTAATTATGAGGGCACATAAATTATGGTGAAGACACATTCATTGTGACGTTAATGCCAACTCCCAGCGAGGGCACTATGAGTCATTGTGAGGACATACAAAGGTACTGTGAGGGCACACAAGTTAATTTGAAATGCTCAGAGTAATTGTGAAAGTCACAGAGTAAATATGAGGGCACACAGTCATTATGAAGACACACATAGTAACTGTAAGGTACACACCGTCATTTTGAGTACACAGAGAATCCTTGTAAGAGGACACAAACTCATTGTTTGACTCAAACTCATGAAGGACACAGATACATTGAAAGCACCCAGAAATTACTGTGAAGGTCACACACAATCATAGTTGGGGCACACAAGTCATTGTGAAGATCACAAAATGTCATGATGTCACATATAATCATTGTGGGGACACGTGAAGTCATTGTGATGGTGGCACAAAACATCATTGCAAAGGGCTTGCAGCATCAGTGTAAGGACCACAAACAGTCACTGTCAGGAGACCAGAAAGTCATTATGAGGGCACGTAAGACATTGTGAAGATCACAAAATGTCATCAATATCACACAGATTGTGATGACTTACATAATCACTGTGAGGGCACACAGATTCATCAATGGTGCACACAAATTACTCTGAATGTTAACAAAGCAGGGGGGATACACAAAGTCCTGAGAGAGCACACAATGCCATTATGACCATACAGAGTCATTGTGATGGCACAGAGAGTCATTATCAGGGCAAAGAAGTCAATGTAGTAACACACAAAAAATTATGAAGTATAAGCAGTGTTGTTCTGAGAGTCCAAAAGAGTCACTGTGAGGTCACTCAAAGTCATAGTGAAGGCACACAAGTAAGTAGTTAGAAAAAATCACAGGGAGTCATTAGAAATGTACAGAGGCATTCTGAGTTCTAACAAAGTCATTTTTTTCAAAGTTTATTAAATTATAAAAGTTTCCCTTTCCGCCCCTCCTCCCAACACCCTCCCACTTCCACTTCCCCCACTCCCTCTCCTCCTCCCTCTCCATCCCTAAGAGTAGTCAGGGTTTCCTGCCCTGTGGGAAGTTCAAGTTCCTCCCCCCTCCCTCCAGGTCCAGGAAGGTGAGTATCCAAACAGACTGGATCCCAAAAATCCAGTATAAGCAGAGGAAACAAGTCCCAGTGTCATAACAAAGTCATTTTTAAGATTGTACAGAGTTGTGACGGTCACACAGAGTCATTGTGAAGATAAGACCATCATTGTGAGGGTATGGAGTCCTTGTAAGGAATTCAAAGTCATGGTTCAGGTCAAACAGTCATTGTAAGAGCACACAGATTAAATGTGGGGTGCAGATACTTTATAAGGGTGTGGGGGTCATTGTGAATGTCACAAACAGTCATTGTTGTGAGGGCACCCAAAGTCATTGTGACCAACACAACGATTCATTGCTCATTTCACAGTCATTGTGAAAGTACACGTTTTTGTGAGGATTACAAAGAGTCATTTTGAGCATCAGACTGGGTTCTTGTAAATGACCTAGAGTTCGTGTGAGGGCACACATAAGCATTACAAGGTAAAGTCATTGTGAGGGTACACAAAATCATTACAAGCATTACAGTATGTCGTTAACATCGCACAGGGTCATTATGAGGAACTGAAGTCATTGAAAAGTCACTGTGAAGACCACATTAGTTTTAAGGCACACAGAATCATTGCTTAGGCACACAGAGGCATAAGGCCACAGAAGTGATTGTGTTGTCACAAGATGTCATTATAAAGGTCACATAAAGTCATTGTGCCACAGTCATTGTAAGTGTCCTACAGACTCATTTTGAGGGTATACAAAGTCACTATAAGGGTCACATTCGTTGTGAGCATACACAGACTTACTATGATGGTCACACAGAATCGTTGTGAAAACAGAATCATATGAGGGTACACAAGTCTTTGTGAGGGCATTAAAAGTCACTGTGAATGGCATGCAACATCATTGTTAGGTTCGCAAAGAGTCATAAAAGTGGACTCACAAAGTCATTTTGACTGCACACAGGCATTTTGATGGCCACAGAGAGAAACTGAAGATCTCATAGTCAGTCTGAGGGCAGCAGTTATTTGTGGAGGAATATAAAGAAAGGTATATCTTAGTGTGGAGATCAGATAGTCAGTAGTAAGGTCAAAGAGGGTCACTGTGAAGGGGACTAGTCACTGTGAATATCAGAGTCATTGTGAAGGTTGTAAGCCATCGTTGTAAAAGGTCACATAGAGTCTTAGGAGGACACAGACTCATTGTAAGAGTACACAAAAACACTGAAGGTTCTACATAGTCTTTTAGGTCATGTAGAGTCTTTGTGGACACCCAAAAGTCATTTTGAAGACACGTCACACCAATGCAATAGCACAAAAAGTCATTGTGGAGGTGACAAAGAACCATTGTTGATATCACACAGTATTTTGAAGGTCACCGTGAGAACACAAAGAAACATTGTTAGGGCACAAAAGTCATTCTGAACGTTATTCATAGTCATTGTGAAGATTAAAGAATTACAATGAGGGCACACAGCACCACTGTGAGGGTTCAGAAGTCATTGTGAGAGTGTACACTGTCGTTATGGAAGTCACAAGGTAGGTCATCTTGAGGGCACACAAAATCATTTGTGAGAACAGAAGTTTTTGTCGGAGAGTATAAAGTTATTGTGAAGGTCACAGTCATTTTGGGGTCACACAGAGACATTGTGAAGGCATAGAAATATTATGAGGTCACAAAGTCACTGTGGAAGCACAAAACGTTATTGAGAAGGTCACGTGGCCATTCTGAAAGCACACAAAGTCATTATGAGAACATAAAAAACTATTGTGGTCATGCAGAAGTCATTATGAGGGTTTATGAAGTCATTTTAAAGATCATGCTTCATTGTGAAGGTACTCAAAGTCATTGAGAGGGCACAGAATTCACTGTGATGGCACATATTGTCATTGTGATGGTCACACAAAGTCATTGTTGAGTAATTTTAATGGCATACTAGTTGTTTTGAGGGTACACAGATTCATTGTTAAGGTTACACAGAGACATTGTGAAGAAGGCACATGCAGTCATTTGGGGTCACACACAAACCTAAGGGCACACAGATCATTTTCATGACCCCAAAATCATTGTGAAAGGCGCACAAAGTCATTGTGAAGACACAAATAATTATGCAGGTCACAGCAAGCCTTTGGGAGGGTTGCACAGAGACATTTTGGGGGCTTCCAAAGTCATTGCGAGTGTCACAGAGCATCTTTGTTAGGGTCACAGAGAGTCATGTGATGATTATACGGCATTATTGTGAGTATCAGACAAAATCATTGTTAGAACACCCAAACTCATTATGACAGGACACAAAGTCATTGTGAGGTCACACATTGTTGTAATGGGCTGCGGGCAGGCCTGCTTTTCATTCTGCCCGGCTCCCGCACAGCTAGCTTAGCCCCAGAAATAATAACACACAAGTTATATTCATTTAAACACTGCCTGGCCCATTATCTCTAGAGAGTTAGTTACTGACTAACTCTCATATCTTGATATTAACCCATTTCTAATAATCTTGTGGTAGCACCACGAGGTAGTGGCTTACCGGAAAAGATTCAGCATGTCTGACCTAGTGGCTGGCTCCATGGCGTCTGCCTCATTGCCCTCTTCCCAGCATTCTATTCTGTTTAGTCCGCCTACCTAATTTTCTGTCCTATCAAAGGGCCAAGGCAGTCTCTTTATTGACCAATGAAAATAACACAATAGACAGATAACCCTCCTCCATCAACACATAGTCATTAAAAGGGCTCATATTTCATTGTGAGGGTACACAGAGTCATTGTGAGGGCATACAAATTCATTGGGAGCTCATACAGATTCATTATGAGGACACAGAAACATATGGAGGTCACTCAGAGTCATTGTGAATGACACACAAAGCCATTGTAAGGACTCACAATGTCTTCGTGAAGGTCACAGTGATTTACTGTGGGGAACACAATGTCACTTTGAGGGTCATACAGAGTCATCATGAAGACTCCATAGTCATTTTGAAGGTCACACAGCGTCATTATGAGGCCACATATACTCGTTGTGATGTCACATAAAGTCATTGTGAAGTCACATAAAATCATTCTGAGCATCACAATGCATCACTGTGAGTGTCACAGAGTCATTGTTGTGGTCACGCAGAACCAATGTAAATGTTACAAAGACTTGGTAGTAGGGCTCACTTGTAGTCATTGTGAGAGTCATAAAGAGTCACTGTATAGGTCACACTATCTCTGTAAGAGTACACAAAGCCACTGTGTGAGCACACAGAGTCATTGTGATGGCATATTGTGAAGGCACAAGACGTCATTGTGAAGATCATACCAAATCATTGTGATGATCGCAAAAAGTCATTGTGAAGGAACACTAAATCATTGTGTAGGGACACAAAACTATTGTCAAGGTCACACTATGACTTTGTGGAGGCACACAGAGTCATTATGGAGTCACACAAGTTATGATGAGGGTACAGGTTCCTTATGAGGCTCCTAAAATATCACTGTTCACAATAAGTCATATGAAGGCACACAGTAATCATGAGGACACACACAAGTCATTGCGAAAGAGCAGTTGGGAAGGTCAGGTAGAGTCCTTGGGAAGGCATATCATCATCACAAAAGCTCAGAGAATAGTTACAAGAGCACACAAGTTATTCTGAAAGCATGCGGAATCATTATGAGGACAGACAGAGTCATTATAGTACACAAAGCTATTGTAAAGGGCACAACGAGGGTGGTAAGGGCACAGAGAGTAAATGAGAGGGCACGCAAGACCCTGTGAATGGTGTGGGAGAATTGTTTGTATTTTGTCAATCATATTTTAATAAAACGCTGATTGGCCAGGCAAGCAGTATAAGCGGAAAAGCCAGACAGGAAGTAGGGGTGGAGCAAAGAGACTGGGAGTATTCTGGAAGCAGAAGCTCCCTCTACCACTCCTGCGCAGACCACCGAAGAGGCAACATGTAAGCCGACAGCTAAAAAAGGTACCAAGCCACGTGACTAACATAGATCAGAATAATGGGTTAATATAAGCTATAAGAGTTAACAAGAAGCCTGACCTAATGGGCCAATCAGTTTATAAACTTATGGAGTCCTGTGTGTGATTTCTCTTTGGGATTTGCCGGCTGTGGGGTACTGGGCGGGATGGAAACCCCAACAAGCTGGCCCCCTCGTGTTACACTGTGAAGGTGACAAATTTATTGTGAAGATACACTATAATCACAGCAAAGGTCACACGCAGTAGATGTTAGGGTCCACAAGTCATTGTGGGGATCACAAAGTATCACTGGGAAAGTCACACAGTATTTTGAAGGATCACGAAACACACCTGTGAGAGCTTACAATTTTATTGTACAAAACAGAAAAATTATGGAAGTCACTGCCAGTTGTTAAGGTCATTTGGGGGGGGTTACAAATTAATTGTGATGGTCACACAGAGTCATTGTGGTGGCAACAATCATTGGAATGGTTACAAAGAGTCAAAGGGAAAGTCAGACAAAGTCATTATGGAGGCACATGTGAGAGTCATACTCAGTCATTGTGAAGGTCACACAGAGTCATTATAAAGACAACCAGTTGTACTGCGGGCACTTGATGTCATTGTGAGGGCAGACCAAGTTACCAAGAGTGCATACATTCATTGTGGAGGACACAGAGTCATTCTGAAGGTCACACATAGTATGAGGACATACAGAGTCACTGTGAGTCCCTTCAAATCATGATGAAGGGGACACAGAGTCATTTTGAGTGTGCATAAGCTATTTGAAGGGCACACGGTCGTTGTGAATGGAACCTAGAATCATTGTGAAGGTTGTACAAGTCACCTTGAAAGCACACCACTCATTGTGAGTGTTTACAAGCCATAGTAAAAGGCACAATGGGTCATTGTGAATGTCACACAGTTGTTTTGATGGCACATCATCATTGCAAAGGCACAAAAACTATGAAGAAGCAGAGAGTCATTGTTGGGGAACACAAAGTCGCCGTGACTCTCACACTGAGAGGTGTGAGCACACAGTCATTGTGAGAGTGTGAAAAATCATTGTAAAAGCACACAGAGTTGTTGTGAAAGTTGGCAAAAGTAATTGTGAAGGTCACACATAGTAATTACAACAGCATACAAGTCATTTGAAGGTCAAAAAGTCATTTTAATGGACAAACAATGATTTTGAAGGAATATAATGTCCTTGTGAGAGCACATAAAGTCTCTGTGAGGAGCACACAGCGCGTAGAGGTCACATAGTCATAACAAAAATCATACAGAATCATTATGAGGGCATACAAGACTTTATGAAGGTTACATATCACTGTAAGAGTAAACAAAGTCATTACGAAGGTTGTACAGAGTTATTTTGAGGACAAACACAATCATTATGAGGACACAAAAATCACTGTGAAGAGCATGCAGAATAATTGTGAAAATCAGACAAAATCACTTTGTGGGTACACAGTGCAAAACCTAGGTGAAGGCTACAAAGTCATTGTAAGGGTAGGAAAGTATCACCGTGAATGATACATAGTCATTGTGACCACCACAAATTGTCATTGTGTGGCCACACAGTCATTGTGAAAGAACACAAAGCATTGTGAGGACACACAAAGTCACTGTGACTATCACAGAGTCGTTGTGAAGGTCACAGTGAGTCATTTTGAGAGGACATTCATCATTGTAAAGGTCACACAGTCACTGGGAAGATCACAGAGTCACACTGTGAAGGTATACAATCTCATTATGAGAGCATACAAAGTCATTCTGAGGACATGAACATAATTATGACGGTCACAAAGAGTATTTGCAAGGGTCACACAGTCACTGTGAAGGGCACATAAGTCTCAGAGGTAACAAAAAGTTAGGGTGAAGGTCACACTATGGCATTGTGAGGACACAGAAATCATTATGATGGTATACAAAGTCATTGGGAGGGCATACAATTTCATGATGAAGGTAACTCAGACTCAGTGTTCAGATCACACATTGTCGTTGTGAAAGTCACTTAGAATGATTTTGAAGGCATCTGTGATCATTGTGAAGTTCACATTGGGTCATTGTGAGAACACATACAGTCAGAGTGAGCATAAAATGAGCTATTGTGAAGGTCACAGGGTAATTATGAGGTCATACATGCTCATTGTTAGGTCAAAGAATGTTGAGAACACAGCACAAAGATCCTTGCACCCACAGATCTCCAGAGAAACGAGGAATGTTAGCCAGGCAGTGGTGGCACACACCTTCAATCCCAGCAATCAGGAGACAGAGGCAGGCAGATTTCTGTGAATTCAATGATAGTCTCCAAAGCTACAGAGAAACCCTGTCTCAAAAAACCAAAAAAAAAAAAGAAAGAAATCAAGGAATGTTAATCATGCAGGATTGTCTTTTCAATGAGCAAGATGTAAAACGTTTTTTCATCCAAAAAGTTGGCATTTGGAAGTGACTAATAATCTAAATAACATGGTGACAGTAATCTAAATAACCCTTACAGCCAGACACCCACTACACAAGCTCCTACAACCATCCAGGACTGGGGATACCTAATAGTCTAAATGACCCTTATATTATCTGTATAGCTGGGGTTCTGCCAATTGTTCCCACAATCAGGAACAAAGGTGGCTAATAGTCCAAATGACCTCTATACTATCTGTATAGCGGAGACCAGACCCAACTCCTCCATAGACCTTAAGCTGTTCTGGTAGCCTAACCCTTGAACCCATCTTCTTGGAAGAAATGGTATGTGCCCTGAGTCAAGTTTTGATATAATTGCATTTCCTTGTGCATGAAGGATTATATTACACTTAAAAACTTTTTTTCAAATTAGACATTATTTAAATTTAAGAATAAACTGGCTGACATTAGACTCTCTAAAAGATTTGGCACAGGTTAACAAGGTCAATCTGAACGAAATTTTCATTCTCACCTCTTCATAGTTCACTTCTCTGCCTGCTGTGACTACCTGCAATGTCCCCCTCCCAACAGAAAGTCATTGTGAGGGCACATATGCCATTGTGAGCATCACAATAAGTCACTCTGAATATGCAGAGTCAC
Source organism: Myodes glareolus (assembly GCF_982192425.1). Lineage (NCBI taxonomy): Eukaryota > Metazoa > Chordata > Mammalia > Rodentia > Cricetidae > Myodes > Myodes glareolus. The sequence goes on along the minus strand of NC_142037.1, from coordinate 26,155,083 downwards.
TGTGAACATCATACAGGGTTATTATCATGGTACATGAATCATTGTGACGCTTACGGAAAGTCATTGTGAAATCACATAGATTTGCTATGAAGGTCACAGAATCATTCTGATTTTTCAAAACATCATGTGGAGGTGACACAAGTCATTGTGAGTTCACATAGCATCATTGTGAAGGCCCAGAGTCATTGTGAGGACACACCAGGTACTGAGAACACACAGTGTCATTGCGAGAGCATATAGAATAATTGTGAAGAAACACAAAACCATTGTGAAAGACAGTGATTTTGAGAGTCCACATACTTACTGTATGAGGGTGCGTGACTTACTGAGAAAGAACACCTTCATTGTGAAGGGAACTGTCTGGGACCATCTTTGACAAATATACCGCTTACCAGGGTAGGGGTATTAGGATTAGAAAAATATTAAGTAGGAGGAACAGAGATAAGAAAGAATCACTAAGACGTTGGATAGTAATGGGAGAGCAACTAAACAAATACTGAATGCTGAATTCCATGTGTTTATTTTCATACACTCTTACACCCCAATATAAAAGGGGAAGAAAACAAAAGGCTGCTTTTAATATGACACAAAGGACAGTTGCTTGCTTCAATACTTGAGACATTAAGTCATTAAGTCATTGTAGAGTAAAGTATTCTACAGTAAACCCACCCTAGACCAAGGCAGTCACTCCCAAGGTCAAACCTCCTATTTCAAAAGAATGAGGAGGAAATATGCTTGAATATTCTGACAATTGGTCAGGGTGGAGTAGATCTACCTGTATGGGCCATCTTAATGTCAAAAAGACCAAGTAACCACACCCTAGGTCAGGATGTGTAGCCACACTTGTTGTCAACAACTTTGAACAAGCTAAAACATTCTGACCTTCAGACAAGGGGGAAATAGGGTCACATTTTTAGGCCTCCACAGGGAACAAAGAATCGTTGTGTGTATCATCCAAAGTCACTGTGAGGACTCACAACGTGTTGTGAAGGCAGACAAAAATCATAGTAAGTACAGCAATGCTTGGAAAGGCACAAAGCCATTTTGATGGCATGCTGGGGTTTTGAGGGCACACAGCATCATTATGGGAACATAAAAAAATCATTGTGAAGACACACACGTCATTTAAAGGGTCACAAAGAGACTGTGAAGGTCACATAGAATCATTGTGCTGCCACTCTAGTCGTTGTGAAGGTCATGCTAAGTCATTGTGAAGGCTACACCAAGTCATGGTGAAAGTCTCACAGAGTCACTGTGAGTGCACATACACTCATATGAGATTACACAAGTCATTGTGAAGGCACATACAAACATTTTGAGCATCAGTAAGTCATTGTGAGTATCACATTGTGAGCATACAGTCATTGTGAGCACAGACCTAATCATTGTGAGGTTATGCGAAGTCATTGTAAAGGTCACACTGAGTGCTGTGAAATCACACAGAGCAATTTTGTGGGCACAGAGTCATTATGACGGTGGTGACGCATGCCTTTAATCCCAGCACTTGGGAGGCAGAGGCAGGCGGATCTCTGTGAGTTCGAGGCCAGCCTGGTCTACAAGAGCTAGTTCCAGGATAGGCTCCAAAGCTACAGACAAACCTATCTCGAGAATCAGAAAAAAAAAAGAAGTCATTATGTATATACAAGATATCATTGTGGAAGCCATACAAAGTCATTGTGAGCGTCACAAAGAGTCACTGTGAAGAACACAAATAATCACTGTGAAGATACATGGTTATTTTGTGAATATCAAAGAATGATTATATACAATGTCATTTTGAATGAAGACAAAATCATGAGGGCATTCAAGTAATGTTGTCGGCCCAAAAGTCATTATAAAGGCATGCACAATCATTGCAGAGGGCACACAAGTCATTCATTATGAGGGTCACAATGGTCATTGTGAAATTCTCCTAGAGTCAATTCGAGGGCACATTACTCATTGTGAGGGTCATGCAGAGTCAGTATTATAGTCACATAGTCATTGTGAAGGTGGCCAGTCATTAAGAACTTTATGCAGATTTATTGTGAGGGCACCCATACTCCTGGTCAAGGGTCACAATGAGTCATTGTTAAGGAACATAAATTCATTGTGAGTGTCAAACTAATTCATAGAGAAGATCACACAGTGTCACTCATATCAGACCACTCATAGTCATTATTAGGGTGCATAGAATTATTGTGAAGATCAAAATAAGTCATTGTGAAGGGATTCATTGTGAGAGTCATTACAAAGTCATTGTGAAGGTCACATAGTCATTGTGAGGATATAAGAGACATTGTGAGGGCAATAAGAAGTCATTATGAAGGTCCACAAGTTATTGAAAGAGCACAAAAGTCAGTGTGTAGGTCATGCAAAGTCATTATGAGGGTCCCCATATCCATTGTTCAGTCATTGTGAAAGTGCATAAGGCAAAGAAATGTAAGTGTAAAATTGAGTCATTGTAAAGGTCACGGAGGGTTATTGTGAAGGTCACAGAGGGTCATTGTGAGGGTATTTGTTTTAGTTACCATTACTGTGAATAAATACCATGACCAAAACAGCTTACATAAAAAAAGCATTTAATCAGGGACTAGCTTACAGTTTCAGAGGTTGGTCCATGATCATCATGGCAGGGAGTATGACAGCAAACAGGTAGACATGGAGCTGGAGGGGTAGCTGAGAACTCACATATGAATCACAAGTTCCAGGCAGAGAGAGAGCAAGATTGGGCCTTGTGTAAAAGCCCACCTCTAGTGACACACCTCCTCCAAGGCCACACATCCTAATCCTTCTCAAACAATTTCATAAACTGTGGAACCAAACATTCAACCTATGGAGAACCAATCCTACCCAAACCACCATAATATACAAAAAGTCATTGTGAAAGTTACAAAGAGCCAGTTGTTAGGGAACACAGAGTCATTGTAAACGCACAAGACATCTTTGTGAAGTCACACAAGGTCATTATGTGCATCACAAAGTCATTTTTAAGGGAACACAAAGTCATTGTGAGGACATGCACAGCCATTGTGAGGCTCACAAAGAATCATTGTGAAGATCACATTTGTGAGGCTGACATAGAGTCACTGTGAAGATACACAAAGTCATTTGAAAGCACATTAGTCACTTTGAGAGTCACAAGGAAGTCATTGTGATGATCACACCAGGTCATTGTGAAAAAAGACAATGTCGTTGTGAGGGTCACAAAGAATCATTGCACAGAATACACAAAGCCACTGTGAAGGCACATGTGATCACTATTCTTGGTTGACAGTATGATTATATCTGGAATTAACTAAAATCCAAAGAGCTGAATACATCTTGAGAGAATATACCTTTGGATTGGGTCATTTGAGTTCAGAAGACCCACCTTAAATCTATGCCGCACCTTCTGATGATAGCCTATATAAAGGACATGGAAGAAGGAAGATCTTGCTTTTATCTGCTTCTCTTGCTGTCAATGACAAATTCATCTATTTTGTTGCTGGGGCAGTCCTTCACTAGTGTTAGAGTATACTTCTGCCAGTTCCCAAAGTATCCCGAAGAGCAGCTGAGATATAAACCTTGTAGACTGTCTTAGGGTTTCTATTTTTGTGAAGCCATGCTAAGATCATGACAACTCTTATATATGACAACATTTAGTTGGGACTAGCTTACAGGGTCAGAGGTTTAATCCATTATCATCATGGTGAAAAGCATGGTGACATGCAGGCAGACATGGTGCAGGGAAGAAGCCAAGAGTTCTATATCTAGATCGGCAGGCTGCAAGGAGAAAGAATGACACTGGGCCTGGCTTGAGCATTTGACACCGCAAAGCCCGCCCCCACTGACACACTTCCTCCAACAAGGCCACACCCCTGGTAGTGCTTCTCTCTATCAGACTATAGGGGCCATTTTCGTACAAACCACCACATTTCACTCTACAGACTTGTAGCCATATCATAATACAAAATTTCATTCAGTCCAACTTCAAAAATACCCATAGTCGATCAAAAGTCTCAACAATGTCTAAAAGTTCAAAGTCTCTTTGGAGACTCATGGCAGTCTCTTAACTGTGATCCCTGTAAAATCAAAATCATAAAGCAGACTACAATCTTCTGACATACAATGGCACAGATTATACATTGCCATTCCACAGCGGATGAATGAGATCGCAATGAGAAAATATTAGACTGAAAACCAGCTGGGCAAGCATCAAACTCTGCTTCTCCATGTCTGATGTCAAAGTGTTCTACAGATCTCCAATTTATTTCAGTTTTGTTGACTTCAGCACACTTCTCTCTTTTGGGTTGGTTCTACTCCCTTTTAGCAGTTTTCTTGGAAGGATTCCCACAACTCTGGCATCTCCAACATTTTAGGGTCTTCAGGGAAATCTAGACTTCACCTTCACAGATTTACACAATGGTCTCTCTAGGCCTCCATGCAGGGACATCCCTCACATATACCTGGCCTCAGTGGCTTTTGTTCATCATGGAGGGAGATTCCACAACCCCTTTCTTGTATCTTTGACTCAAAAGCCAGAACTGCATGGTCCAATCTGCCAAGTTCTGCTACTTTTTGGTGCTGGAACATGACATAGTTCTATAATTACATCTGTATCAACTTTCTGTTTTCAATGATTTCCTTCACTGCTTAAGAATGGCTGCACTGGAACTTGCTCTGTATACCAGGCTGGCATTGAACTCAGGGCCTGCTTGCCTCAGCCTTCAGAGTGCTGGGACTAAAAGCGTGTACCCCCATGCCCAGCCCTAAGCTTTTCTTTAATTTATTTTTTCACCTTTACTTAATTACTTTTCACAAGTTGGAAGCTTAGCTGAGTGGGGTATCTGAGGTCACCACTCCCTTTATTACATTTAGCACTAGACTTTTCTTTGATCTGTTTATAACCCTGGTGCTCCTTTTCTCCTCAAACTATACATTTTATATTTTTCCTTGCTTAGTTTGTTCCTTTTCATTATAGATCTACATAAGTTTGGCCAATAATAACCACAGAACGCAGTCAATACCAGCCTGTTTTGAAATATCCTCTGCCAATGCAATGAATCCAAAACTTCAATTTATTCTCAGGCAGTCTTTTTGGAAAAGAGCAAAAAACAGTCACATTTTTCACTAAACTATCACAAGAATGCTCTCTAGGCAACTTACTAATATTCTTCTCTGAAACGTCTTGAGCCAGGCCGTCATAAGCTATGTTCCTCTAAGCACCACTGTCTTCCCTGTTCATACTAGTATGGTCTATTAATCCCCACTTCAAGCCTTCAACTGCTTTCATAATCCAAAGTCCCAAAATCAGCATTCTACCAAAAAGAAATCACATAATTAGGCCTGACCCAGCAACACCCTAGCCCCAGGTAACAACTTCTGGCTCAGTTACGACTTCTATTGCTGTGAAGAGACACCATGACCATGGCAACTCTTATAAAGGAAAACATATAATTGGGGCTGGTTTTCAGTTTCAGAGGTTTAGTTCATTATAGTCATGGTGGGAAGCACGGTAGCATCCAAGCAGACATGGTGCTAGAACAGGAGCTGAGAGTTCTATATCTAGAGCAGCAGGCAACAGGGAAAGATAGTAATTCTGGGCCTTTAGATTTGAAACCTCAAAACCCACCCCTGACACACTATAAAGCTCTCACCTACTCCAACAGGGCCACACCAACTAATTGTGCTGCTCTCTATGAACCTATGGGGGCCAGTTTCATTCAAACCACCACATGAATTAAACAACTATTGGATTCTTATAATTTCCTTTGGGAAGCAGCCAATGATGGACTAGCTGGACAGCAGCATGTGAGACATTCTAATAAATCCCCTTTACAAACATCATTCTGTCCACTCTGTTTCTCTAAAGAATCCTGTTTAATACCACACACAAAATCACTATAGATTACACATATCATTGTGAGCATCATGAAGTGTCACTGTGAAGAGCCTACACGGTCATTGTGAGGGTCACAAAGAATCGTTATGAAGGACAAATGAATCATTGTGATAGTCCCAAGAGTCACTGTAAAGGTCACACAGAGTCACTGTCACAGCACACAAAGTCATTTTGAAGGTTTTGGGAGGACAGAGTCATCAAGAGGGAGCATAAGTAAATGTGAGGGTATACAAAGTCACTGTAAAGATAACACTACGTTGTGGACATACACAAAGTCATTATGAAGGTCACACAAAGTAATTGTGAGGGCACAAAAAGTTATTGTAAAGCACACACAACATTGTTGTGATGGTCACAAAGAGTTGTGATGAGCTCACAAAGTCACTGTGAGGGCACACAAGTTATTGTGAAGATCACACAGTTATTATGATTGTTATAGAGCCATTCTGAGATTCAGACAAGGTCGTGCAACCACATTGTGATGGTACATAAATCATTGTTATTGTACACAGAATCATTCTGAAGGTCAAACAGTGTCATTTTGAGGATCCCATTCTCATTGTGAAGGCCACACTGAGTTACTGTGAGTGCACATAAAATCACTATGTGTCTCACAATAAGACATTGTGAGTATCACACAGAGTCATAATGAGTGTCGCACCAAGTCATTATGAGGAGACACAGCTCACTGTGAAGAAGTCACAAGGTCACACAGTCATTGTTAAAAAGATAACATCATTGTGAGGGTCTCAAAATCATTGTGAAAGCACACAAAGTCATTGGGATGGCACACAAGTAATTATGGGTATCATATTGTGGACACCACAAAGAGTCATTTTGGGAATCACAAAAAATTACTGTAAAGGGCACATAAAGCCACTGCAAAGTCACATAAAGTCATGGTGAGGGCAAAGAAGTCACTGTGAGAATCACAAAGAGTCATTTTGAGGTCACACACAGTCACTGTGAAGGTACATTAAATCATTATGAACGTAAAGCAGGTTTTTTGTGAGGGCACACAGGGTTACTATGATGGAACATGACTAACTGTGAGGATATCCAAAGTCACAGATAATGTCACAAAAGTCATTGTGATGGAATATTGAGTTCTAGTGACAAAACTCAGGTGATTATTAGGAGATCAAAAATCATTGGGATGATAACAGTGATTGTGAAGGTCACAAAGAGTCATTGTGAGGGTCCACAAGTATGGTAAGAAGTAAAACCACTGTGAAGGTCACATGTCATTATGAACTTACACAACATCATTGTGAAGGTCTCAAAATCATTGTGACGGCAAACAAAGTCATTGTGGAGGCACACCAAATCATCATGAAGTCACAGAAATAATTGTGAACTTCACCAAGAGTCATTATAAAGGATATACAAAGTCATATTTAAGTACACAAAAAATGATTGTGAAGGTTATACAAAATCATTATGAAGTCACACAAGGTCATGGTGAGGACAACGAAATCATTGTGAGGTTCATACAGAGTCTTTATGAAGGCACATTGAGTATGAGGGCACAGAAATCATCATCAGTACAAAAGATGTCATTGCAAACGTCATAGAAAACAATTATGAGCATTCAAATGAGTCACTGTGAAGAGCACACAGTCATTATGAAGGCACAAAGTTGTTTCATGAATCTCAAAGAATCATCATGAAGGCCATACAAAGTACTTGTGAAGGAACATGAAGTCACTGTGAGGACACCCCAGTCACTTTGAGGCCATACAAGTTGTTATGAGGTAACTAGTGCCATTCTACAAGTCACCTAGAGTCATTTTGAGATTACACTCCTTACTATGAAGGTCACACTGAGTCATTGTCAGGGTACATTGTTATTGTGAGGGAAAATAAAGGCATAGTAAATGTCAACTTGAGTCATTGTGACTATCACACAGAGTCATTGTAAAAGGAATGGCGGGCCGCTTCCAGCCGCCCGCCTCCCTGCTAGCTTTACCCCTGAAATAGTTACATGGTAACTGTATTCATTTAAACACTTCCTGGCCCATTACCTCTAGAGTGTTAGTTACTGGCTAACTCTCACATCTTGATTAACCCATTTCTAATAATCTGTGTAGCACCACCACAAGGTGGTGGCTTACCGGGAAAGATTCAACATGTCTAACCTGGTGGCTGGCTTCATGGCATCTGCCTCACTACCTTCTTCTTCCCAGCATTCTGTTCTTTTTACTCCACCTACCTAATTTTCTGTCCTATCAGAGGGCCAAGGCAGTCTCTTTTTTAACCAATGAAAATAACACATAACAGAAGGCCCACCTACATCAAGTCATTGTGAAGAATATACAGCGTCATAATTAGTCCACACAGAATCATTTTGAGGACATGCAATTTATTGTAAGGTAACACAAAACCTTTGTGAAAGCACATACGTTCTTGTGAGTGTCACAAAAGCAATTGTGATGGTCACACATACAATTGTGAAATAATACCAAGTCATGCCATTCCCTAAGGACTTCACCAACCCTTGATGTGGACCCAGCCTTGACTTTTCCCACAGACCCTCTAAAGCATCTCTTCTAACCCATTCCCTTTAATGTTTGTCAGCCACAGATACCTAAAAACACTTTCTCCCTGGGACTCCCAGCGGCCACAGCAGGCTGGGACTTATGTAGTTGGTTCTCACTACCAATTGTCCTCTCTTAGGTTCTTTCCATTCTTACCCTCAGCCCTGTAGCAGTCTGCTTGCAGGTGCCTCCTCACACCTTAGCCCTCTTCACCACAGACTCACACTCTTGGTACAGACCCAGGCTCCCCTGTTCCTTTCATCTCTACCTCATCTTTATCCTACTCCAATCCACTGCAGGAGTCTCTTCACTACCGTGCCTCCAGCTCTCTTGGGACTCCACCTCTTGTTGTAAAAGGATCCTCTTAGCTCTTTCCTGAAGCCCCTCCTCAGACTTTTCTCCTAGACACCTCAGGTCTTCTGGGCCACCCATAGGCCTGCAGGAGCACTCTCTATCAGGCAACCCACAACCACACATCCATAAAGTGCAGAGAGGGTAACATAAGCCAAGGAATGGAACATTCATCCAACAAAAAAAGACCGATATCAACACCGAGATTCAACTCAATCATCATAACTCCAGATGCCTGAACACCAGCCCCAAACCACAAACATGAACAGGCAAATAATATACTTTCCCCAAAACCCTGTGACCCTACTACAGTAGGCCTGAGAAATGCAATATAGCTGAAGCACAAGACAAGGACTTCAAAATAACCTTTTAAACGTGTTCAAGGACCTTAAAGAGGATGTGAATAAATCCCTTAATGAAGTCTGTAAAAACAAACAGTGGGATGAAGTAATAAAAACAGTTTAAGACATGAAAGTAGAAACAGAATTATTAAAAAAAAAAACCCTGTTGGAGGAAGACCACTTGTTTGTCCCAGCCTCCCAGACCCAAAATGATCACACAGAAACTGTATTCATTAAATCACCACTGGGCCCATTAGTGCCAGCTTCTTTTTTTTTTTTTTAAAGATTTATTTATTTATTTTTATTATGTATACAACATTCTGCCTCCATGTATGCCCGTGCACCAGAAGAGGGCATCAGATCTCATTTCAGATGGTTGTGAGCCACCATGTGGTTGCTGGGAATTGAACTCAGGACCTCTGGAAGAGCAGCCTATACTCTTAACCACTGAGTCATCTCTCCAGCCCCTAGTGCTAGCTTCTTATTGGCTAACTCTTACATCTTAGTTTAACTCATCTCCATTAATCTGTGCATCACCATGTGACAGTGGCTTACTAGCAAAGTTTCGGCATGTCTGACTCTGGCAGCTCCATGGTGTGTCTCTCTCTCTCTCTGCCTTCCTTCTCCCAGCATTCAGTCCATTTTTCTCCACCTACCTAAACTCTGCCCTATCAACAGGCCAAGGCAGCTTCTTTTATACATTAACCAAAAAAAGCAACACACAGACAGAAGGACCTCTCACACCAAAATCCAAAATGACATAAAACTGGACATGGAAAATTTCCTAAATTTACAAATAAAAACCTCAGAGATAAGCCTCGTCAAAATATTAAAAGAAATGGGAGAGAGAATTTCAGATCTTGAAGACAAGGCAGAAGAAATGGATACCTCAGTCAAAGAAAATACTAAATATATATGAATACACATACACACACACACACACACACACACACACACACACACACACAGGCCCAAACAATTCAGAAAATCTGGGACACTATGAGAAAGCAAAATCTACAAGTAACAGAAATTGAGGAAGAAGAAGAAATAAGGTAAAAGGCACAGAAAATCCTTTTTTTTTTTTTCCAAGACAGGGTTTCTCTGTAGCTTTGGAGTCTATCCTAGAAATAGCTCTTGTTGACCAGGCTGGCCTTGAATTCACAGAGATCCACCTGCCTCTGCCTCCCTAGTGCTGGGATTAAAGACATGTGCCACCACTGCCCAGCTCAGACAAAAATCACAGAAAATGTTTCCAACAAAAGAAGGAGGTGCCTATCAAGGCACAAAAAGCATACAGAACACCAAATATATAAGACCAGAAAAGAAACCCCTCATGATATATAATAACTAAAATACTAAGCATACAGAAAAAAGAAAGATTAACAAAACTTGCAAGGGAGAAAGACCACATAGTATAATAAAGGAAGACCATTAGAATAACACCTGACTTCCCAGTGGAGGCTCTGAAAGCCAGAAGTACCTAAACGGATATCTTAAAAACTCTAAGAAACTACAGATGCCAGCCCAGACTACTATACCTAGCAAAACAATTAGATTATAATAACCAAAGAAAGAACATTAAACAATAAAAACCAGATGTAAGCAGTATTTATTTGCCATTTGAGCTATCTAGAAAGCAGTAGAGGAAAAACTGCACTCTAGAAAGATTAATCACCCAATAAAATACAAGGAATAAAATAATCCCGGACAAGCAAATCAAGTGGGAGGGTTGGGAAGAGAGACCACACCATAACAATAAAATGATAGGAATCAATAAACACTGCTCACTGTTAACTCTCAATATTAATGGTCTCAATTCCTTAGTAAAATAATCCATTTTCTGCTGCATCTAAGAAACATACTTCGCCATCAAGTACTGACATTATCTCAGAGTTAAAAAAAGTGGAAAATATATTCCAAATAAATGGACTCAAAAAAGAAAGTAGGTATAGCTATTTAATATCTTACACAACAGACTTTAAACCAAAACTAATGAGAAAAAAAGGGAGAGGATTAACATACTCATTTATGGGAAATACCACTAAGAAGATATTGCAGTTCTAAACATTTGTGTACAAAACATCAGGATACACAAGTTCATCAAAGAAACAGTACTATAACCAAACTCACATATTGACCCTAACACAGTGATAGTGAGTGTGGAAGTTTGTGTGAAACTGGCCCCCACAGGCTTATATATTAGAGTTTTTGGTGTGGTGGTTTGAAAGAAAATGGCCCCCATAGATCTATAGGCCATAGCACTATTAGGGAGGTATGGCCTTGTTGGACTAGGGGTGGCTTTATTGGAAGAAGTGTGTCACTGGGAGTGGGCTTTGAGGTCTCAGAAGCTCAAGTCAGTTCACTTCCTGCTGCCTGCCAACCCAGAAGTAGAATTCTCCACCCCTTCCACAGAATCATGTCTGCTTGCACACTGCCATATTTCCCACCATAACAATAATAGATGAAACCTCCAGTCCCTATGGAATGTTTTCCTTTATAAGAATTGCCATGTTCGGGGGCTGGAGAAATGGCTCAGTGGTTAAGAGCACTGACTGCTCTTCCAGAGGACCCGGGTTCAATTCTCAGCACTCACATGGCAGCTCACAACTGTCTGAAGATCCAGTTCCAGGGGATCTGACACCTTCATACCAATGCACATGAAATAAAGATAAATAAATCATAAAAAACATTTTAAAAAAAGAATTGCCATGTTCATGGTGTCTTTTCACAACAATAGAAACTCTAACTAAGATATTTGGTCACTTGGGAGTGGAACTATTTGAAAGGATTACAAGGTGTCGCTTTGTTGGAGTCGGTGTGCCTTGTTGAAGGAAGTGTGTCACTGGGGTGTCACTTCGAGGTTTCAAAAGCCCATGTAAGATTCATCCTCATCCTTGTCTCTCTGTATGTATCCTTGTCTCTCTGTATGTATCTTTGTCTGTGTGTGTGTGTCTCTCTCTCTATGTGGATCAAGATGTAGTTCTCATCTGCTGCTCCAGTGCCATGCTGCCTGGCAGGATGATAATGGACTAAATCTCTAAAACTGTAAGCAAGTCCCCAGTTAAATGTTTTCCTTTAAAAGAATTGAACTGGATACTGATAGCACAGGCACCAAGACTAACAATTTATAAATGTCATCTCATGGAAATGAAAAGCTTCTGTATGACAAAGGACACCATCATTTGAGAAAAGCAGCAGCCTAAAGGATAGGAAAAGATTTGTACTAATTACACGTCCATTAAAGATTTAATATCTGAAATATATAAAAAACTAAAAAAAAACTGGTCACAAAAACCAAATAGCCTAATTTTTAATTGAGCTACAAAACTAAGAAGAAAGTTCTCAAAAGATGAAAGTCAAGTGACTCAGAAAGAAGTGTTCAACATCCGTATTCATCAGGGAACGACAAATCAAAACTTCTTTGAGCTTTTATCACTCACCAGCAAAATGGCCAAGATCAATAAAATAAGTGACATCTCCTGGTTGCGAGTGTGCACTTACCCAATGCTGGTTGGAGTGCATACTTGTACAGTCACTATGGAAATCAGTGTGGTAGTTCCTCAAGAAACTGGAAATAGATCTACAAGATCTAGCTATACCACTCTTGAAAATATACCTAAAGGACTCTACATGTTATTGCAGAAATACTTGCTATCCATGTTTGTTATTCCATTTATAATGACTAGAAATTGAAAATAGCCTAGATGTTCATCAATTAATGCATTGATGATGAAAACGTTGTACATTTGATTATTATTCAGCTGTTAAAAAAATGAGAATTTCAGGTTAATGTATGGAGTTTGAAAAAAATCACCCTGAGTGAGGTACCCCAGACCCAAAAGACACACATATTCTCTTGTATGTGTTTGACATGTGTGCTATAATCTTCATAGCCACAGAGGTTAGTAAGGGATGAGCAGGAAGGGAGGATCTCTCTAGAAAGGGAAAATCGAATAGAGAGATGGGTGGTGGGAAGACTGGAGGAGAAGGATGAAATGGGTAGGGGGAGGGAAGAAAGGGATAAGGGTGGAAATACAAGGAAAGACAACTAAGGACCATTTGAAGGAAACTTGCTATCGTAGGTGCTTCATAAATATAAAATAAATATAAATAAAGTCACTAAAGAGCAGAGGAGACAATGTCCCAATTAGACATCTTTTGTAAAACCTCCAGAGCCAGGAGTGGGTTGTATCTAGTTGAGTCATTGGCCAAAGGGTCCTCATGTAAACCCCTGCAAGCTATTGCCAAGGCTATTGGTTGCTCTCCTCAAACTGGCAGTAACACCCTATGATTGAAGACAACACTTACACATCTCATTGAACATGGAGAATTTGAGCTAGTGGCTAATGAGAGCCTTTACACTTACTGAGTGGGCCTAGGTCTACACATTGTTCAAGACAGATGGAGTACCAGAGCTGAGAGAGAGAAATGGACATGGGCTCCCACCACTAAGCAAGAAACTATCTCCAACTGACATCCACTTGCAGAGGAAAAACTATGTTTTTTTTTTTCCAATGGAGTCTCACTGGGTATACAAACCATGCTCAAAGGCAGGTACCATGCCCAGTAGTTGATGGCCAACACCAAACAAATTCAATGGTATTTTTGTATATCTTCTTGTCTCATATGCTTTGTTTGGGCATTTATTTGTCTTACTCTTCATTTGCTGATATATAATGGTCTTTGAATTTGTGTTTTTATGGGTTTTGTTCTTCTGTGAATGTGTATCTGAATGTATGTTTCCTGTGGGGTTTCTTTCTCTTGTTTGTTTTCTAAATAAAGAGAAAAGAATTGGCCTAGAGTTATTTGTGTGGAAGGTTGGAAAGATCTGGGAAGCCTTGAGAGAGGAAGCCATGATTAACATATATCATACAGCTGGTGTGGTGGCACATGTCTTTAATCCCAGCACTAGGGAGGCAGAAGAAAGTTGATTTCTGAGTTCAAGGATAACTTGGTCTACAGAGCTAGATCTAGAACAACTGTTGTGAGGGTATAGAGTACCATGGTGATGAACACAGTATCAATGTAAAGGCCATATAGAGTCATTGTGAGTGTCACAGTCACGATGAGAGCAGACACATCATTGTGAGGGTATACAAAGTCATTGTGAAAACCACAGAGAATCACTGTGAGTGGGAAAACAGGATCCTTTTGAGGGACAGGTATTAATGTAAGTATGCACAGTGTCATGGTTAAGTCACAGAAAGTCACTGTCTGCATCACAAAAGTCACTGGGAAGGACACAGAAAGTCATTCTGCACATAAAATCACCGTGAGGGTCACCAAAAGTCATTCTGAAGTTCATATAAAGTCAAGGAGAAAGAAAATAAAGTCATTGTGAGAACATACAGCTCTTTATGAGAATCACTGGGCATCATTGTGAAGTTGGTCTCAAGTCATACCAAGGGCACACAACTTTTTAGTGGAAAAAAAAGTTTTTCACAAAACTAAAAAGTTTTGTGTGTAAACTAAAAAGTTTACACACAACTCTGTAGTGTCATACAGAGTAATTGTGAGGGCACACAATGTCAGGCTAAAGGAGTCCAAGAGTCTGTGAATGTCACCAGTCAATGTGAAATTCACACAGATTTATTGTACATACACCCATACTTGTCAAAGTCACACAATAATCATTTTGATTGGATTAAGAGCCATTGTAATGTCACAGAAATTCATTGTAAGGACACATAAAATCATTCTGAGGATCAAAACAAGTCATTGTCAGTGTCACACAGCCATTTGAAGGTCGCATAATTCACTGTGTCACAAGAGTCACTGTGGGGAATACACAAAATCATTGTGAGGTCATGCAGTATCATTGTGAGGGCATGCAAATCACAGAGAGTCATTGTTAAAGCCACACAGAATCAATTAGATTGACTTTCACATAAAATCATACTGTGAAAGTCAATCAGAGTCACTGTAATGGTCACACACAGTCATTGAGGGTGTACAAAGATCCCTGTGTGCCTGACACTTTCACTGTGAAAATCTCAGAGAAACACTGTGAGTGTAACAGTTATTATGGGGGCAGACAAGTCCCTATGAGGGTAGAAAATGTCATTGGGAAGGTCAACCAGAGTCACTGTGAGGCCATGCAGAGTCCCGTGGGCACACAAAGTCATTATGAGGGCTCTTTGTGAGTGACAGATACACATTATGAGGGTGAAGAAGTCATTATGATTATGCATTGTGATTATGAAGGTCACACATGGTCACAAAGAGTCACTGGGAAGAGTACACAAAGTAATTATGAGAGCACATATTACCCTGTGGGCCAAAAAGAACATTGAAGAGTATACAAAGTCATTGTAAAGAAACATTATATTATGGACACACAACATACAAAGTCATTGTGAAAGCACACAATTTGTTAGGATATCACTGAGAGTCCTTGTGAAGGTCACCTAGAATCACTTTGAAGGCAGAAAACCTCATAGTGAGTATCACACACAATCTTTGTGGAGGTAATACAGAGTCATTATGAGGGTAAAAAGTGTCATGGTGTTGGACATTTCGAGTAGACAGAAGGTCACACAGTGTCACTGTGAAGGTAACTGACCATTTTGAAATCCACACAAATTTATTTGGAAAACACGCATACATAATGTTAAAGTCACATAAAGTCATAATGAGGGCAGACATACTCATTGTAATGTCACACATAGTCACTGTGAAGGAACTTAAAATCATTCTGAAGGTCACAATATGCCACTGTTAATGTGACACAGCCATTTATAGTCCTCAAAAAGTTATTGTGTCTCAAGAGTCACTGTGAAGAAAGCATATGGAAATTGTGATGGCATGTGAAAATTACTGAGAGGTCATATGGTATCTTTGGGAGGGCACATGCATCACTATGAGGATGACAACAAATCATTGTGAAAGGCACACAGAGTCATTGTGAGTATCACTCAGAATCACTGGGAAGCTATGGTAAGGGCATACATACATACATACATGAAGTAACACATAGTCATTTTGGGTCAAATGAATTCATTTTGTGGGTCACAATAAGTCATTATGAACATCACACAGAATCATTGTGAAGTTCAAAGTCATCATTAGTGTCACATAGAGTCATTATGATGGTTACACAGTGTTAATGTTAAACACAGTCAATTTGAGGGCAAACCAGCCATTGTGATGGTTTACAAAGTCACTGTGAAGGTCATCCAGAGTCTCTGGGAGATCACACACAGTTGTTGTGTAGGCATGGAGAGTTATTATGAGAAAATAAAGGACATAATGAGGGTCACACAGAATCAAGATGAAGGGGACATATATTTATTATGAGGACACATAGAAGAATTGTGAACATTACAATAAGCCATTGTGAACATCACACATAAACACTGTGAGATCACAAAGAATCACTATGAGGACACGAAGTCATTGTAAAGGTCAAACAGGCTTTTTGAGGGCTCATTGAGACAATATAAGAGCAAAAAATCAGGTGCACAAAATAATTATGAAGGTCATATGATGACACACAGTAATTCTATGGGGATACATAGTTATTGTTAGAGCACACAGAATCATGCTAAGTGCATATTTATCATTGTGAGGGCACAAAAAGTCATTGTGACTCACATAAAATATCATTGTGAAGGTCACAAGGATTCACTGTAATGGTTATACAAAGGTCAGACAATGTCTGGACACACTACTGAGGTCTCACAACATCATCAAAGGACATACAAGTCCTCATGAGGGTTCTAAGAGTTATTTGAGGACAGATATATTCATGGCAACTGTCACAGTGATTAATTATTAGGGAACAAAAATCCCTGTCAGGTCGATCAAACTCACATGAAGTCCCACAGTCATTCTGAGGGAAATAGAAACATTCTCTGCTTCACTAAAGTCACTGTGATACATCATACAAATAATCGTAAAAATCACACAAGGTTATGATAAGTGTCACAATGCAATTATGAGGACATGCAAGTTATTGTGAGAGTAAGAAAAGTCATTGTGTAGGTCACACAGTCTTCAAGCAGAAACTCAGTCATTGTGATAATATAAATGACCTTGTGAGGACGACAAAAGTCATTGTGATGGGTACATAGTTGGAGCTGTTCACTTGATTTGGGAAATAATCAGGTCAGCTTAAAAATAAGCAATTATACTTTTAATTGATATAAGGGGAAACTCATGCCACAAGAATGGAAAGTCCAAGTTCCACTGTGTCCGGCAGGAATCACCCAGAGAGAGCACGCACCTGGTCCTTCCCAGTTTTCTTCCTGGGCTCCAGCTAGTGGTGCCTTAATTAGGCTCCACTTCTTAAAGGTGATTGGTTATCAGAGCTCCCCCATCACTTCCCCCTTTTGTCTAAACAAGATCAATACAAACTCAATACAACTATATACAATAGGAACAGATACCAAATATAAAATTACAGACAATATAAGCAATATTAAGCAAGGAACACATAACAAAAGTTTTACTAAACATTCTATTCCAAGGAGTCTAAATCTTGCATCGGAATTAAGCTTGGCTAAATCATGAGGAAGGTAAGATTACTATCTAATCTTTAACCCCATCAAAGATCTGAGAAGAGAAACAATATTAATTGAGTAAGCAGGAAGTGCAATCAAGATACTTCCAAAATGTGCAACAAATGACAGAGACCTGGGCAATCACCCAACCTCTTACTTGCAACATTGAAGCAACCAACTTTTGCTAAGGCCTAAAATGACTGACAGACCATTTTCATAGGCAAGAAACTTTTCAAAACTATCTTACCCTGTCTTGGCAGGATTTATCAGTCCTGTTTTATCCATTTACGGATACTATGTATCTTTGTCAGTGGTTGAGAGATGGGCATTTCCTTGCCCAAAGGCCAGTACTGCCGAGAAGAAAATGAGCTCCAGATGGAGTTTATTCTGTGTTCAACATTCTTTAGGGAAAAGATTCGTGCTGCCAGGAGCAATTTTGTCTCACTTCAACAGAACTCTAAGTTATTTAAATGCCATTTTTATAGTTCTTTGAAGTAGTTGAAGATTATCTATGTAGAATACAATCTCTATGTAGCTAAAGAACCTGATTAGTCTAACTATGACAAACATGGATGACTATTGATCTATAATTCTTGATACTTATATAACTTAAAGACTAAGACAATAAACAACTGTGCAATAAATGAGGACAATGATCTCGAAATGTAAACAATGTATAAGTATCTTGATTAGAGGTAGAAATGTACACTGCAATATTGTAAATATATATCGATATATAAAAATGTTTTAAACAGAGGTAGAACCATGCATGCATACAATATTCGATATTATTTAACTTTGTATCAATATACAAGAATCTATACCAATGTAATTGTCTATAAATAATAACTCACAAACCAATCTATTATCCCATCATCCAATTTTTCCTTTTTTTATAAAAAGATAAACAATTATATCTTTAGTTGTTATAAGGGGAAACTCATGCCACAAGAATGGGAAGTCCGAGTTCTGCTGTGTCCAGCAGGAATCACCCAGAGAGAGCGCATACCTGGTCCATCCCAGTTTTCTTCCTGGACTCCAGCTAGTCACGCCTTAACTATGCTCCACTTCTTAAAGGTGATTGGTTATCAGAGCTTCCTCCATCACATAGTCATTGTGAATGCCACACAGAATCATTGTGAATATCAGCCATTGTCATTATGCAGGCAAATGTGTCAGTGTGAAAATCATACGGTCATTATGAAGTCACACAAGGTCATTGTGTGACTTCAGGGCCCAGAATCATTTTGAGTGTACACAGTGTCATTGTGAATGTGACAGAAAGTCATTGTGAGGGCATGCAAACTCACTGCAAGGGCCACACAGATCCATTGTGAACAGCATACAAAGCCAATTTAAGGGAAGACAAAGTCATTGTGAGGGCATTGAAGTAAATGTTAAGTGTCCATAAACTTATAGCGAGTACATATAAGTCTTTAAGAGGATCACAAGCAGTCAATATGAAAGTCAAACAAAATCATTGTGAGGGGACACTAATTCATTTTGATGGTCAAACTGAGATACTGTGGTGAAACAAATTCAATGTGTGGGCAAATAGTCATTTTGAGGAGACAGAAATCATTATGCGAACATAGGATGTCATTGTGAAAGTTACAAAAAATTATTATGACTGACACAGGGTTGTGGTCAAGCAAACTCTAAATCATTGTGAAGGTGCACACAAACTCAATGTGAGGGTCATAGTGTGGCATTGTGAAAGGTTTACAAAGTCATGGTGAGGGAAGACAAAGTTACAATAAGGGCACAGATGCCAATGGTAAGTGCTGGCTTCTTTGCGCTTCCGGCTGCCAGGCTTCTTGAGCCTCCATACTCCCCTAGTCGTTGCTAGGCCTCCTTATTCCCCAGGGAAAGGGTGTGCACTATCTGCCCATTTCCACAGCCTCACAATGAGTTGAGTCAAGCAGGAACTCAGTTTATTACTGTTGGTATCAGCTTATATAGCTTATGTGATATTGTGTGATGTGGGGTACTTTCATCCAATGAGAGGCAGCCAAACCCTCCCTCTGACTGGAGGGGTGTCTACTTAATTTTTTCTGTCTCATCCTCACTCAAACATGAGCCAGGCTTTTCTCTGTCCTACAAGCCTCGAGGTACAGGCCCTGAGATCATTTTGGCCCAACTGGTAAGTGGTGATTTGAAAGAAAATGGCCCCCAAGGAAGTGGCA
Organism: Myodes glareolus; assembly: GCF_982192425.1. Lineage (NCBI taxonomy): Eukaryota > Metazoa > Chordata > Mammalia > Rodentia > Cricetidae > Myodes > Myodes glareolus. Next base: position 26,135,304 of record NC_142037.1, on the reverse strand, counting down.
CTATTATGAAGTGTAGCTTTGCTGGAGTAGGTGTGGCCTTTTGGAGGAAGTATGTTTCTTTGGTGGTAGGCTTTGAGGTCTCATTTACTCAAGCTTCACTCAGTGTGACAGTCAGACTACTTCCTGTTGCCTTAGACTCTCAGCTGTCTCTCCAGCACCATATCTACCTACTTCCTGCAATGATGATAATGGACTGAACCTCTGAAAATGTAAGCCACCCCAATAAATGTTTTTTCTTTGTAAGAGTAGCCATGAGATGTGGGATGTCCTTATGCACACTGTGAATCTGTTTTATTGGTTAATAAAGAAGCTACTTTGACCTATGGAGGGGCAGAATATAGCTAGGTAGGAAATGTCATGGTGTCTCCTCACAGCAATAGAAATCTTATCCCAAAGAATCATTGTGTGATCATACCATGTCACTGAGGGTATACAAGTCACAATGAGAGTCACTTAGGTTCATTGCAAAAGTAACACAGAGTCATGAGAGGGCACATCACACAAGGCATTGTGAGAGCAAGCAGAATCATGATGTATATGACAATAAATCATTGTGAGCACCACGGAGTCATTGTGAAGGTGATACAAAGTCATTGTTATTGCTACACACAGTCATTATCAGAGCAGACAAATCATTGTGATGATATGCAAAGGCATTGTGAGGGTCATACAGAATCTCTGTGAGGTCACAGACTTAGAGCGTGGGTACACAGAATCATTATAAGGGCACATAAAACATTGTCAGTACACAAGATATTATTGTGAGGTTACACAAAGTCATAGTTTGTGTCTCTAAGAATCGCTGTTGGGGTGCACAACACCATTGTGAAAGAAAAGAAGAAATTGTGATGGCATTCAAGACACTGGTAAGGACACAAACTTACTCTGAACATGCAAGTCATTGTGAGAGCACACAAGTCACTACCAGTGTCAGAGTGAAGGACAAACATAGTCCACATGAGGGCATATATATTTATTGTCAACATCAAAATAAATGATTGTGAACACCACACTGAAACATTGTGAGGTCACACAATCACTGTGATGACATAAAAGTCATTGTCAACATCTCACTGAGGTTTTTTACAGACTCACTGAGTAAAAATAAGATCATACAATCATGATGAGAATATTTCAAGTCATTACAATGATACTTGGAGTGATTGTGAAAGCACATAGACTTATTGTGTGGACACACCTTGCCATTGTTTGAGCACACTGTGTCATCCTGAGGACATAATAGCCATTGTGAGGGCACAAAAATTTATTGTGAATTATATAAGACATTTTTGTAAGGACCACAAAAAGACATTTTGTGGGGCACATAAGGTCATGGTGGGATATCACATAGAGAAATCGTGATAGTTACACAAAGTAATTGTGCAAGGCACACAAAGTCAATGTAAGGTTACGCAACCTCACTGATAGGACACCAAAAACATTGGGATCACGCAGAGTCATTGTGAGGACAAATATATTTCTTCTGAATGTCACAATGAATCATTATTAAAGCACATAAGTAATTGTGAACACCAAGATGAGTTGAAAAGGTCATAACGAGACACTGAGAGGGCATACTTTCTCATATGAGGTCACACATAGTCATTCTGAGGACAAAAATATTCTGAGTGTCACAATATGTCATTGTGAACATCACACAGAATTATATGAAGATCGGATAGTCATAATGAGTGTTCCACAATGATTATGGGGGTGAGTATGTTATTTTAAGGATCAAAAATTCAATGTGTAGGTCAAACAGATTTCCTATAAGGTCACACAGAGTCACTGTGTGAGCATAGTGATATGATCATGAGGGCACAGAAGACATTGTGAGTCTGAAAGATGTCATTTTGAGAGCATGAAAGTTGTACTATGTGTCACAAAGAATCCTTGTGAAGGCCATACAAACTCACCAAGCAAAGACAGAAAGCCTTATGATAGCACACAAGCCAATGATACGGATGCTCAAAGTCATTGTGAGGGTAACTAAGAATCATAGTTAAGGCCATAAAAAGTTAAAGTTAAGAAACACAACATCATTTTGAAGGTACAAAGTTAATGTTTGGGGTATACAACATCATTGTGAGGTCACATAATATCATTGGAAGAATATGGTAGTCATTATGAGGGTGACAGAAAATCATTAAGACGATCACAGAGAGGCATTTTGTGGGCACAAATACTCTTATGCTATCACACATAAAACTGTGAGAACAAATAGAATCATTGTCTATGTGACCATAAGTCATGTGAACTTCAATTTGAATCATTGTGACAACGACAGAGAATGATTGTGAGTATTAAACAGAGTCATTATGATTGCAGACAGGTCATTGTGAGGGTGACACAGAGTCTCTGTGAGGTCACAAAGAGTTTTAGTGTGGGTACACGAAGTCAATGTGCATGAAATTTACTTGTGAGGTCACAAAGCATCAAAATGTGGGTCTCAAAGAGTCATTGTGAGGGGTGCAGGAAGTCCACTGTAAAAGAAAAAAGTCATTGTGACAGCACACGAGTCAATGATACTCAAAGTCATTGTGACAGTAAGAATAGTTAAGGCCACAAAAATCAAGGTTATGGAGCACTAGGTCATTTTGAGGCTACAACATCAATGATCTGTGTGTACAACATTGTGCGGTCATGCAATATCACTGCAAAGGTAAGAAGTCATTTTGATAGTGACAGAGTCATAGCGAAGAGCACAGAATCACTATGAGGCCTCAAATACTCACATGGACTCACACAGAGACTTTGTGACAGCAAATAGAATCCTAGTGTGTGATACAATGTGACTCATACAGTCATATGAGGGAAGAGAAGTCATTGTGATAGTATAAAAGTCACTGTGAAACTAACGCAGAGTCTCTGTGAGGTCACAAAGGATGATAGTGTAGGCACACAGAATCATTTTTAGGGCACATAAGAGGTTGTGAGTGCATGAGAATTCCTTATGAGGTCACAAGATGTCATAGTGTGGGTTTTAAAAGAATCACTGTGAGGAAAAACAAAGTCATTGCGATGGCACATAAGTCAATATCAAGGGCACATAAACTCAGTGTGAGGATATGCCAAGTCATTGTGAAAGCATGCAAGCTGATGAGCCATTGTGTTGGTACGCATTGTTACTGTGTGTGTGTGTGTGTGTGTGTGTGTGTGTGTGTGTGTGTGAATACAGCTTCTATCTGAGGACCCACTAGCTACTGTGTGGGCAGAAAAGTCAGTTAAGGGCCTGCAGACTCCTTTTGAAAGAAACAAAGAGTCATTCTGAACAGGGTACAAAGATATGGTGAGGGAGCAGAAGGTAACTGTGAGGGCACAAAAGTCAGTGTTAGAGTTCACAAAGACATTTTTGAGGTCATATAATGTGATTATAAGGATACACATATCATTATGAGCATCACAGAGTCCCTGTGACGGTCACACAAAGTACTTGTGAAGTCACATATACTCATATGAGATCATAGATAATCATTGAGAGAATACAAAGAACCAGTGTATATTGGACAATGTGGATATCATGTCATGTCACTTGGAAGGTCACACTGTCATTGAGTGTAACACATAGTCAAAATAGAGCAAACAAGTCATTATGTGTATATAAAAAGTCTTTGTGAACATTACCAGAATTTCTTTGAAATAACATAGGTCATTGTGTGGAAATACAAAGTCCTTAGGAGGGCATAGAAGTAATTGTGAGCACACAAATTGTGATTGTGAAGATAACACAGGCATTTTGAGAGCACACATACTAAGATGAGGTAACATGCAGTCATTCTGAGGGCACATCGTATCATTCTGTGAGTCTGATAAGATGCTGTGAACATCACACAGAATTATTGTAAAGGTCTCAGAGTGTCTTTGTGAGTGTCAGTGACAGTCGTCATGAGGACAGACAAGATATCATGAAGGTATACAAAATCACTGCCAAATGGTCTGTACAGTCATACACTCATTGTGTGAGCTCACAGTGACATGATGAGGGTAGAGGTGACATGGCAGATGTCATTGTGAAAGCAGAAAAGTACAGTGTGGGTCATAGGGAATCATTGTGAAGGACATAAAAGCTCACTGTGAAGGAACAAAATCATTGTGGTAGCATACAAGTCAATGTTATGAGCCAGCAACCTTATTGGGAGGCTAACAAAGCCATTGCAAAGAGTGGAAATAGCCATGGGAAGGGTGTACAAGTCATTGTGATTGGATGGAAGTCATTATTACAGCCACAGAGAGGCATTGCGAAGGTCACAAAGAGTCATTGTGAGGGCACAAAGACTCATATGAACGACACTCACAACCATCCCGACAGTCCCACAGAGACATTGTGAATACTACACACAGTCATTATGAGGGCAGATAGGTCATTGTGACAGTATGGAAAGTCATTGTGAAGGGGACATACAGTCTATTTGAGGCCAGATAGAGTTATAGTGTAGTCACACAGAACCACTAGAGGACCCAAGGCACTATGAGTGCACAAGATGTCATTGTGAGGTCATACAAAAAAACATAGTGTGGGTCTCAAAGAGTCATTGTGAGGGGAATACAAAGTCATTGGGAAAGAACTAAAAGTCATTGTGAGAGCACACAAGTCAATACAAGGGCCACAGAGTGTCACTGTGAATATTACACAGGGAGACTGTGAGGGCCTCCAATGCCATGGTGAGGTCCATACAGAGTCAGATCAAAGGTTCAACGTAGTGATTATGAGGACAGACATTTATTGTCAGCATCAAAATAAATCATACTAAGCAGCATACATAATCACTGTCAGGCCACAGAGAATTACTGTGGGGACACACAAAGTCATCGTGAAAGTCACACTGGGGCTTTTTGAGGGTTCCTGGAGACAGGATTAGGGTGCACAATTATAGTAAAGGTATATTAAGTCATTGTGAATGTTACATGGAGTAATTGAGACAGCACATAGAGTCATTGTGTGGGCATACAGTGTTATTGTGGGGGCGCACAGTATCTTTCTAAGGGCACACTTTTCAATGTGAAGGTACACAAAGTCATTGTGTAGCATGAACAAACATTATTGTGATGTTCACAAAGAGTCATCGTGAGGTTTCACAAAGCCATTTTGATGTCATACAAGGTCAATATGAGGGTCACGTAGAGCCATTTTGATGGTCAAACAAAATCATTGTGAAGGTCACACCAAGTCAATGTGAGGACACACAAACTTTTTGGGGGGGACGCAAAAATTATGTGAAGACACAGTCATTGTTATGGCATACATATGTGATGTCGCATATAGTCATTTGAGGTCAAATAGAAATGTTTTGAATGTCACAATATGTCATTGTGAATATCACACAGAATCTTTGTTAAGGTCTTATGGAATCATCATGAATGTCCCACAGCCATTATGAGGGCACAGAAGTTATGGTGAGGGTATTCAAAATCATAGTAAAAGTCACCGAGAGTCTTCGGGGTGGCATATAGAGATATTGTGTTAGTTGAAAAGACAATGTGAGGTCGCCAAAAGTCATTGTGATGGTTACTCAGTGATTGTGAGACTCACTCAGAATTCTTGTGGATGCCCAACAAGTCACTGGGAGGACATATAATGTCATTGTGAAGTTCACACAGAGTCCGTGTAATTGTCACACAGTCATTGTAGTGTCAAATATAGTCATTATGAAGGTGTACAAGTCATTGTGAGAGTATTCAAAGTCAGTGTAAAAATCACAAAAGTCATTAAAGTAACATAGGGTCAGGGTGTGGGAACACAGCATCATTATGAAGATACAGAAGTCTGTAGTGATATTTTGTGTTTTAATAAATAAAGCTTGCCTGAAGATTAGAGTGCAGAGGTAAGTCACTAGAGGCTAAGGAGGGGTGGCACACACCTTTAGTCCCAGGACTCAAGGCCACTCTGGGCTGCATGAGATTGAATCTGCCCAAAATAGAAACAGTACACACAAAAAGATGCTCCCAGCACTTGGGAGTCACACGCCTTTAATCCCAGCACTAGGGAGATGAAGACTGGAATGGTATGGTTGGGCAGAGAGATGTATAAAAGGCAGGAGGAGACAAGAGTTCATTGCAGTCTGAGGTTCGGTGGCGAGCATTGCAATCTGCAGTCATGCTAAGGACAGGATCGCTCCTTTGTCTGAGCCTTGGCAGAGGTAAGAACTCTCTAGTGGTTTGGCTGTTTTGTTTTTCTGATCTTCAGCTTGAACCCCATTATCTATCTCTGGGTTTTTATTAGTCGTGCTACAGAAGTCACTTTAAATACACCCAAATTCATGAAATTCATCAGAGTCCTTGATGAGCTTCATAAAGAGTCACTGAGAAGAGCACACAAAGTCATTGTGAATACACAACACCTCATTATGAGGGCCACACGGATTCATTACAAAGAAAGGAAAATAAAGCCAATATTAGATGACAAATTTATTTTGGTCACACAAACTCTTTGTGACTGCATATAAGTCATTCTCAGATGTACACATAAGCAATGTGAAAGTCAAAAAAATCATTGTAAGGGCACACAAAATTATTTTGAGTATCACACTGTGTTACTGTGAGGCCACAATTCAATGTGTTGGCAAAGTCATTTTGAGTTCTCAGAAGTTATTGAATCAAAAGATGCCATTGTGAAAGCCATACAGTTGTTGAGAGCATCACAGCGTCATGGTGAAGAAAACACGAAGTCATTGCAAGGGTACAAACATCAATGTTGTCATTGTGAGGGCATAAAAGTCACTATGAGAATCACAGAGAGATATTGTGAAGGCCACATAGAGTGAATTTTAAGGCATTCAATCTTATTGAGAGGGTCACTCAGAGTCATTGAGTGTAAACACTCATATGAGGCTACAGAAGCCATTGTGAAAGCACATAGGATCATTGAATGCATCACAGTAAGTCATTGTGAACATCACACTGGATCATTTGAAGGTGAAGGTCACAGAGCCATTGTGAATGTCATACCCAGTCATTATGAAAGTAAACAAGTCATTGTGAAGGTCACATGCAGTCTCTAAGAGGTCATGTAGAGTCATTGTGTGAGCATACAGAGTCACTGTGGGGGAACATAGAATCATAACAAATCATTGAAAAGGTCACACAGAGTCATTGTGAGCACATCATGTCATTATGAAGCTCACACTGAGGCTTTTGTATGCTCACAAAGTCATTTTTAAGGCTGCATAATTATGCTGAGGGTGTAGAGAGTCGTCATGAAGATCGCGTGAATTCATTCTGATGGGACACAGAGTCACTGCATGGGAACACATTGTTATTGTGAAGGTAAATCCATAATTATTGGATGCACACTAATCTTGTGTGTACAGTTATTGTGAATCACATAAAATATCACTGTGAGTGAACACAAAGTCGTTGCACAGAATCATTGTGAAGATCAGACAAGGTCAATGTGAGGTCACACAGCCTCATTGTGAGGACCCCAAGAGTCATTATGAGGGTATACATGATGTAGGACGTCATCTGTCTATGTGTTACTTTCATTGGTTAATAAAGAAACTGCCTTGGCTTTTTGATAGGGCAGAATTTAGATAGGTGAAGTAGACCAAACAGAATGCTGGGAGAAAGAAAGCAGAGTCAGGCAGATGCCATGATTCCCCTTCCCTAGATGGACGCTGGCTAGACTCATGCTGGTAAGCCACAACCTTGTGGTGACATACAGATTATTAGAAATGGGTTAATCAAGATGTGAGAATTAGCCAATAAGAGGCTAAAACTAATGGGCCAGGCAGTGTTTAAATGAATACAGTTTCCATGTAATTATTTCGGGGGTAAGCTAGCCGGGATCCTGGCAGAATGCAGCCCGCCGTTCCTTCTACATATACATATTTATTATGAATGTCACACTGGATCTTTTTATGCACATAATCGGTGTGAACACCTAATGAGTAATTATGATGGTCATAATTATGAGTTGCTGTGAGGGATACATACTCATTTGAAGACAGACACACACAGTGATGTTGAGGGCAATTAGAAATATTCTCAGTCTTACACTATGTCATTGTGCACATGACACAGAATCAATGTTAAGGTCCCACAGAGTCTTCATCAGTGTCACTGAACCATTATGAGAGCATGCAAGTTATTAGAAAAATACACAAAATGCTGTGGGACAATATTTTGTATACTGTAAAGATTTGTCACTCATATTGGTTTAATAAAATGTTGATTGACCAGGCAGGAAGTATAGGCAGGGCAACCAGACAAGAAGAATTCTGGAAAGAGGAAAGGCAGAGACTCAGTCACCAGCCAGATGCAGAGGAAGTAAGACGAAAATGCATTACTGAGAAAAAGTATCAAGCCAGAAGGTTAAACACAGATAAGAATTATAGGTTAATTTGAGTTATAAGAACTAGCTAACAAAAAGTCTGATGTAAGAGGCCAGTTTATAACTAATATAAGCTTCTGTGTGTTTTTGGGGGAACTGAACAACTGCAGGACTTGGTGGAACAGAAACTTCTGCCTACATACAAAGTCATTGTGAAATTCACAGAGTACCTATAAAAACTCATAGAATCATTGTGACAGTTACACAATCACTATGAAAGCACACAATATCCTTGTGAGAGTCACACAAAATCATTGTATGGGCACACAGACTAATTATTAGTGCCGAAAAGTAACTATGATTGCACATGACATCACTGAGAAGATCAGACAAAGTCATCATGAACATCATCACAAAGAGCGATGAGAAAAATGTGAAGTGATTTGAAAGCACCCAGGCTCATTGTGAGGGTCACAAAGACTCGTTTTGAAGGGCAGACAAACTTAATGTGAGAGAAACCTCATTGTGAGGGTATATGGGTCACAGGTGTATAAAAGGTTATTGTGAAGGAACAGGAACTCATTGTGAATGCAGTCAAGACATTCTGAAGAGCACAGTGAACAGTCAAGGGAAATCATTGTAAGGTCACATTTAGTTACTGTGACATCACACATTCATTGTGTTGGCAAAAAGAAACATTTTTAAGGCCTCAGAATATACAATCACTATTTGTAAAGATCACATAGTTAATATGGGCATCACAAAGAGTCATTGGGAAGAACACATAAAATCATTGTGATATCACACAAAGTTGTAATGTCTACTACTAAGAATTATTGTGGAGGGCATACAAAATCATTGTGACAAAACACAGAATCATTGGCAGGACTCACAAAGTCATTGTGATAGCATGTATTTTATAATCACAATGAAGGTCACCGAGAACTATATTGAGGGCACAGACCTCATAGTGAGTATCACAGAGTCATTTTGAAGATCACATGGAGTCATTAGAGGGCACACAATGTCATGGTGAGGATTCACTAGAGAGACTGAAGGTCACACAAAGCCACTATTAAAGTGGCTTTTTTGAGAACTCACAGGATCATTGTAAGGGCACACAACAATAGTGAGGCCATACAAGTCATTATGAAGGTCACATTGAGTCAATGTGTTGGCACAGTCATGTAAGCACACTGTCATTGTGAGTGAACACAGCAGTATCCTTAGGGAACACTAGTACTTTTGAGGATGGAAAAAGAAAATGTCCTCTTTGCTCATATTCTCACTCCTCCCACTCTTCAACTTTGGGAGCTCAATCCAGTGCTCTGATTCGGGTCTCTGCCTCTGTTTCTATCAGTCGCTGGATGAAGATTCTATGGTGATATTTAAGATATTCATTAGTCTGACTACAGGGCAAGGCCAGTTTGGGCACCCTCTCCTCTATTGCTTAGGGTCTTAGATGGGGTCATCTTTGTGGATTCCTGGGAATTTCTCTAGAGCCAAGTTTCTTGCTAGCCACATAATGGCTCCCTCAATCAAGATATATCTTTCATTGCTCTCATCTCTGTCCTTCCTCCATTTTGACTATCCCATTACCTCAAGTTCTCTTCCCCCCTCCCTTTTGTCCCTATATCTCCCCTTCTCCCCTCCCTTCTCCCCCCCATTCTCCCAATTTTATCAGGAGATCTTATCTATTTTGACTTTCCAGGTGGATCTATATATGTTTTTCTTAGGGTTCACCTTGTTGCTTAGCTTCTCTAGGATCATGAACTATGGGCTCAATATCCTATGTGTACAGCTAGTATCCACTTATGAGTGAGTACATACCATATTCATCTTTTTGAGTCTTGGTTACCTCACTAAGGATAGTATTTTTCTATTTGCATGCAAATTTCAAGATGTCATTGATTTTTACCACTGAGTAGTACTCTAATATGTAAATGTGCCACATTTTCTTTATTCATTTCTTAGATGATGGACATCCAGGTTGTTCCTAAGTTCTAGCTATTACAAATAATGCTTCTATGAACATAGTTGAACAAGTGTGTTTGTAGCATGATTGAGCATCTTTTGGGTATGTGCCCAAGAGTGGTATTGCTGGGTCCTGAGATAGATTGATTCCCAATTTTCTGAGAAATTGCCAAACTGATTTCCAAAGTGTTTGGACAAGTTTGCACTCCCACCAGCAATGGATGAATATTCCCCTTACTCCACATCCTCCCCAGCATAAGCTAGCTGGCATTGGTGTTTTTGATCTTAAAACATTCTGAGTGGTGTAAAATGGTATCTCCGAGTTGTTTTGATTTGCATTTCCCTGATGACTAAGGATGCTAGCATTTCCTTAAGTATATTTTGGTCATTTGAGATTCTTCTGTTGAGGATTCTCTGTTTAGTCCTGTACCCCAATTTTTAATTGGGTTATTTGGAATTTTGAAGTCTAATATCTTGAGTTCTTAATATATTTTGGAGATCATTCCTTTGTCTAATGTGGGATTGGTGAAAATATTTTTCTATTCAGTAGGCTGTCTTTTTGTCTTATTGACTGTGTCCTTTGTTTTACAGAAGGTTTTCAGTTTCAGGAGGTCCCATTAATTTATTGTTGCTCTCAGTGTCTGTGCAACTGGGGTTATATTTAGGAAGTGGTCTCCTGTGCTCATGCATTGAAGGCTACTTACCACTTTCTCTTCTATCAGGTTCAGTGTGGTCAGATTTATATTGAGGTCTTAAACCCATTTGGTCTTGAGTTTTGTGCATGGGGATAGATATGAATCTGTTTTCATTCTTCTACAGGTTGACATCCAGTTATGCCAGCACCATTTGTTGAAGATGCTTTCTTGTTTCCATTGTATAATTTTAACTTTTTTGTCAAAAATCAGGTGTTCATAGGTGTGTGGATTAATATCCGGGACTTCGATTCAATTCCATTGGTCAACGTCTCTGTTTTTATGCCAATACCAAGCTGTTTTCATTACTGTAGCTCCATAATAGAGCTCAATGTCAGGGATAGTGATGTTTCCAGAAGTTCCTTTATTGTATAGGATTGTTTTAGCTATCCTGGGTTTTTTGTTTTTTTTTCTCACATGAAGTTTATTATTGCTTTTTCAAGGTCTGTGAAGAATTGTGTTGGGATTTTGATGGGGATTGCATTGAATCTATAAATTGCTTTTGGTAGGATTGCTATTTTTATTATATTGATCCTACCTATCCAAGAACACATGAGATATTTTCATTTTCTGCCATCTTCTTTAGTTTTTTTCTTCAAAGACTTAAAGTTCTTGTCAAATAGGTCTTTTACTTTTTTGGTTAGTGTTACCCCAAGATATTTTATGTTATTTATGGCTATTGTGAAAGGTGATGATTCTCTGATTTTTTTTCTAAGTTTCTTTGTCATGTTTTATATAAGAAGGCTATGTATTTTTTTTTAGTTGATCTTATATCCTGCCACATCACTGATGCTATTTATTTGGTGCAGGAGAATTGGCTGTATTCTGTCAATCATATTTTAAATAAACACTGATTGACCAGGCAGGAAGTATAGGTGGGTCAACCAGACAGGAAGTAGAGGCAAAACAATGAGTACAGGAGTATTCTAGGAAGCAGAAAGCTCCCTCCCAGTTCTGCCCAGACCACTGAAGAGGCAAGATGTAAGATCCCCCACTGAGAAAGGTACTGAGCCGTGTGGATAACATAGATAAAAATAATGGGATAACCTAAATTATAAGAACTAATAAGTAGCCTAAGCTAATGGGCCAATCAGTTTATAATCTTATGGAGTCCTCTGTGTGATTTTCTTTGGGGCTTTCCAGCTGTGGAGTACCAGGCGGGACAGATACCCCAACAAGCAAGCCCCTTCATGTTACATTTATTAGCTATAGGAGTTTCCTGGTAGAGTTTATGAAAATTTGACTTCTTCCTTTTCAATTTTAATTCTCTTGATCTCCTTTTGTTGTCTTATTGATATATCCAGAACTTCAAGAACTATGTTGAATAGATATGGAGAGAATGGACAGCCTTGTCTTGTTCCTGACTTTAGTGGAATCACTTTGAGTTTTTCTCCATTTAATTTGATGTTAGCTGTCGGGTTGCTGTATATTGCTTTTTTATTATGTTTAAATATGTTCCTTATCCCTGATCTCTCCAAACTTTTATCATGAAGGGGTGTTGGATTTTGTCAAATGCTTTTTCAGCATCTAATGAGATGATCATATTTTTTCCTTTCAGTTTGTTTATACAATGGATTACATCAGTAGATTTTCATATGTTGAACCATCTTTGCATCTCTGGGATGAAGCTGACTTGATCATGGTGGATGATTTTTCTGATGTGTTCTTGGATTTGGTTTGCCAGTATTTTATTGAGTATTTTTGCATCTATGCTCTTGAGTGAGACTGGTCTGTAATTCTCTTTCTTGGTTGAGTATTTGTGTGGTTTCAGTATCAGGGTAACTGTAGCCTCAAAAAAAAAGTTTGGCAATGTTCTTTCTGTTTCTACTGTGTGGAACACTTTGAGGAGTAGAGATAGTAGCTCTTCTTGGAAGTTCTGGTAGAATTCTGCACTAAAACCATCCTGCCCTGAACTTTTTTTTTTTGGTTGGGAGGCTTTTGATGACATCTTCTATTTTCTTGCACTTTATAGGTCTATTTAAATTGCTCACTTTGTCTTGATTTAATTTTGATATATGGTATCTATCTAGAAAATTGTCCATTTTTTTTTTACGTTTTCCAGTTTTGTGGAGTAAAGTTTTCTTTGTAGTATGACCTAATGATTCCTCAGTGTCTGTTGTTATGTTCCCCTTTTCATTTCTGATTTTGTTAATTTGGATGTTCTTTCTCTGCCTTTTGATTAATTTTGATAAGGGTTTGTCTACCTTGTTGATTTTCTCAAAGAACCAGCTCTTTGTTTCATTGATTTTTTTGTATTGTTTTCTTTGTTTCTATTTTTATTGATTTCAGCCCTCAATTTGATTATTTCTTGTTTTCTTCTCCTTGTGGGTGAGTCTGCTTCTTTTTGTTCTATAGCTTTCAGGTATGCTGTTAAGTCACAAGTGTGAGCTTTCTCCGCTTACTTTAAGTAGGCACTTAGTGCTATGAACTTTCCTCTTAGCACTGCTTTCATAGTGTTCCATAGGTTTGGGCACATGGTGCTTCATTTTTGTTGAATTTCAGGAAGTCTTTAATTTTTTTCTTTATTTCTTCCTTGATCCAGGGGTGGTTCAATAGTTCACTGTTCAATTTCCATGAGTTTGTAGACTTTCTGCAAATAGTGTTGTTGTTAAATTCTTATTTAAACCATGGTGACCCAATAAGATACAGGTGGTTACTCCATTTTTTTGTATCTGTAGAGGCTTGCTTTGTTACTAAGTATGTGATCAGTTTTAGAGAAGGTTCTATGAGGTGCTGAGAAGAAAGAATATTATTTTGTGTTTGGCTGGAATGTTCTGTATAGATGTATATTAAGTTCATTTCAGTCATGATATCTGTTAGTTCTCTTGTCTGTTCCGTTTCTGTCTGGTTGATCTGTCCATTGGTGAGAGTGGAGTATTGAAGTCTCCTACTATTAGTGTGTGGGGTTTGATGTGCAATTTAAGCTTTAGTAATGTTTCTTTTACATATGTGGGTGCTCTTGTATCAGGGGTATAGATGTTTAGGATTGAGACTTCATCTTGATGGATTGTTCCTGTTATGAGTATAAAGTGTCCTTCTTCATCTCTTCTGATTGATTTTAGTTTGAAGTCTATTTTGTTAGCTATTAGTATAGTTACACCCGCTTATTTCTTAGGTCCATTTGATTGGAAAAATCTTTTCCTAACCATTTTCTCTGAGGTAATGTCTGTCTTTGAGCTTGAGGTGTGTTAAGGGTCTCTTGACTTTTTGAAGATGAGTATTTTCCTACAAAGACAAGAACAGAAACCTGCCCCACCTGTATGGTTGTCACATCTGTGGATGAACCATCATTTCTCTTTCTCAAGAGGTTTCTCTTTTTCAAACAAATCTTAATTAATTTTGATGGTATCCATAGATTTTCTTCTCCTGTTGACACAAGAGTGAAACCCTTTCCCCAATGTAGCACATCTCCTGGTTTCCATTCTGAGGTCAAAACATCCTTGAAATACACTGGATTAATTAATTCAGAAGTTTTCTTCTATTATCCAATGTCTCTCTGCTGCTGTTGTTCCTTTCTAATTAGCATTAAGAAAATTCAAGGTTAATAAAGCATTATGCAATCATTTCTGGAGATATTTTCCACCCCTTTCTTTTTCTTTAACATATCCTTTATAGTTCAATTTGATCTTTCTTTAACTGCCTGACCTGTAGGATTGGTTGGTATATGCTTTATATTATAATAAGCAAAAAAACTGTTTCATTTTCTTAGAGACGTATACTGGACCATTATCTGTCTTTATTTGTACAGGAATACCCATGATGGCCATAACTTCTAATAAATGTGTGATTACTGAATCAGACTTTTCTGAGCTCAAAGCAGTTGCCCATTAAAAGCCCGAATAAGTGTCAATGGTGTGGTGTACATATTTTAATTTTCCAAAATCTGCAAAGTGGAACACATCCATCTTCCAGATTTTATTTCTTTGAGTATCCTTTGGGTTACTCCCTGTAGGTAGTGGTGCTTGGTTATAGAAAGAACAAGTAGGACATCTCTTTATAATCTCTTTAGCTTTCTGCCATGTAATAGAAAACTCTTTCTTTAAACCTTTACTATTGACATGATGTTTCTTTTTTTTTTATTTTTTTTGCATCATGGATTTATTTATTTTTATTTATTTTTTTATTATTAAATTATAAAAGTTTCCATTTCAGCCCCTCCTCCCACCACCCTCCCACTCCCCCCACTCCCTCTCCCCCTCCCTCTCCATCCCCCAGAGCAGTCAGGGTTTCCTGCCCTGTGGGAAGCCCGAGTTCCTCCCCCCTCCCTCCAGGTCCAGGGAAGGTGAGAGTCCAAACAGATTGGAGCGCCAAAATCCAGTACATGCAGAGGAAGCAAGTCCCAGTGTCATTGTCAACGGCTTTTCAAAAAGGCTCCGGGCCAGCCACATTCAGAGAATCCGGCTGGATCATGTCCTCGTTCAGTCCCAGTCCAACAGGCCTTGGTGAACTCCCATTATATCAGCCCCCTTGTATCAGTGGGTGCTCGCATCCCTCGCAGTCCTGATTACTTTTTTTTATTTTCTTCATCATTCTGTTCCTCATTTGGACTGTGGAGTGCTCAGTTCGGTGTTCCAATATGGGTCATTATCTGTATCGCCATCCAACATCGGATGAAGGTTTCCTGTGCCCTTGCCTTCATTGCTCACGATCTCTTTCCTTCTGCCTCTCATTTGGGCCTAGGGAACTAGGTCCAGTGTTCCAACGTGGTTCTCCGCCTCCATCTCCATCCATCGCCAGATGAGGGTTCTATGGTGACATGCAAAATATTCATCAGTATGGTTGTGGGCCAAGGCCGGTTCAGGCACCCTCTCCTCTGTCCAGAGAACAATCTGGGGATCTCTCCTTGGACCTGGGATCCCATATATAATCAAGTTTCCTATAAACCCTAAAATGACTCCCTTAGTTGAAATATATTCTTCCCTGATCCCTTATTCATCCTTCCTCCCTTCCCCCCATCCCGGTCAACCGAGCTTTCTCCATTCCTCCCCCACTCCCTTCTCTCTAACCCTCTCCCCTTCCAACAACCCTCCCACCCCCCCATGCACCCAAGGTTACCTGGGACTCTTGACTATTTCCTACCTCCTGGCGGATAGCTAAATAATCTTCATCAGGATCGTCTTCTTATTTAGCTTCTCTAGGATCACGAAAAATAGGCTCAAATACCTTTAAATTATGGTTAGAATCCACTTATGAGTGAATACATACCGTGTTCCTCTTTTTGGGTCTGGCTTACCTCACTCAGTAAAGCGTTTTCTATGTCCATCCATTTGCATGCAAAATTCAAGATGTCATTATTTTTTACCGCTGAGTAAAACTCTAACGTGTATATGTTCCACACCTTTTTTAACCATTCTTCTATTGAGGGGCACCTCGGCTGTTTCCAGGTTCTGGCTATTACAAATAGTGCTGCTATGAACATAGTTGAACAAATGCTTTTGTTGTACGCTAGGGAATCTCTAGGGTAAATTCCCAAGAGTGGAATTGCTGGGTCCTGAGGGAGGTTGACTCCCAGTTTCCCGAGAAACCGCCACACTGATTTCCACAGTGGCTGCACAAGTTTGCATTCCCACCAACAATGGATGAGTGTTCCCCTCACCCCACATCCTCTCCAGCATAGGCTATCATTGGTGTTTTTGACTTTAGCTATTCTGACAGGTGTAAGATGGTATCTCAAAGTGGTTTTGATTTGCATTTCCCTGATCGCTAAGGAGGTTGAGCATGACCTTAAGTGTCTTCTGGCCATTCGAAGTTCATCTGTTGTGAATTCTCTGTTCAGTTCAGTACCCCATTTTTTAATTGGGTTATTTAGAGATTTAGTGCCTAGTTTCTTGAGTTCTTTGTATATTTTGGAGATCAGACCTTTGTCTGATGAGGGGTTGGTGAAGATCTTCTCCCAGTCAGAAGGCAGCCTTTTTGTCTTACTGACAGTGTCCTTTGCTTTACAGAAGCTTCTCAGTTTCAGTAGATCCCATTTATTCATTGTTTCTCTTATTGTTTGTGCTGCTGGGGTCCTACTTAGGAAGAGGCCTCCTGTGCCTATATCTTGTAGACTACTTCCCACTTTCTCTTCTATCAGGTTCAAAGTGGACGGGACCTTCTTCTCTGCAGTTCATGGAACCTTCTCGAAGATTGACCACATACTCGGCAACAAAGCAAACTCCCACAGATACAAAAAAATATTAGTAACCACCTGTGTCTTGTCAGATCACCATGGATTAAAATTAGAATTCAACAACAATGCTACCCCCAGGAAGTCAACAAACTCATGGAAGTTGAACAGTCAACTACTAAATCACCCCTGGGTCAAGGACGAAATTAAGAAAGAAATTAAAGTCTTCCTTGAATTTAATGAAAACAAAGACACAACATACTCAAACCTATGGGACACTATGAAAGCAGTGCTAAGAGGAAAGTTCATAGCAATAGGTGCCCAAATAAAGAAAACGGAGAAAGCACACATTGGAGACCTAACAGCACACTTGAAAGCTCTAGAAAAAAAAGAAGCTGATTCACCCAGGAGGAGTAGAAGACTGGAAATAATCAAACTGAGGGCTGAAATCAACAAAATAGAAACAGAGAAAACAATCCAAAGAATCAATGAATCAAAAAGCTGGTTCTTGGAGAAAATCAACAAGATTGACAAACCCCTATCCAAACTAATCAAACGGCAGAGAGAGCACATGCAAATTAATAGGATCAGAAATGAAAAGGGGGATATAACCACAGACTCAGAGGAAATTCAGAGAATCATTAGATCTTACTACGAAAGTTTATATGCCACAAAGTTGGAAAATGTAAAAGAAATGGACATTTTTTTAGATAAGTACCATATACCAAAGTTGAACCAAGAACAGGTGAACAATCTAAATAGACCTGTTAGTCGCGAAGAATTAGAAGCTGTTATCAGAAATCTCCCTACCAAAAAAAGTCCAGGACCAGATGGTTTCAATGCAGAATTCTACCAGAATTTCCAGGAAGAGCTAATTCCTATACTCCTTAATGTATTCCATAATATAGAAACAGAAGAGTCATTGCCAAACTCCTTTTATGAAGCTACAGTTACCTTAATACCAAAACCACACAAAGACACAACCAAGAAAGAGAATTACAGGCCAATCTCACTCATGAACATCGACGCGAAAATTCTCAATAAAATCCTGGCAAACCGAATCCAGGAACACATTAGAAAAATTATCCATTATGATCAAGTAGGCTTCATCCCAGAGATGCAGGGCTGGTTCAATATACGCAAATCTATCAATGCAATCCATCATATAAATAAACTGAAAGAAAAAAATCATATGATCATTTCATTGGATGCTGAAAAAGCATTTGGCAAAATTCAACACCCATTTATGATAAAGGTGTTGGAGAGACTGGGGATACAAGGATCATACCTAAATATAATAAAAGCAATATACAGCAAGCCGACAGCTAACATCAAACTGAATGGAGAGAAACTCAAAGCCTTTCCACTAAAATCAGGAACACGACAAGGCTGTCCACTCTCTCCATACCTCTTCAATATAGTGCTTGAAGTTCTAGCAATAGCAATAAGACAACATAAGGAGATCAAGGGGATTCGAATTGGAAAGGATGAAGTTAAACTTTCGTTATTTGCTGACGATATGATAGTGTACATAAGTGACCCCAAAAACTCTACCAAAGAACTCCTACAGCTGATAAACACCTTTAGTAACGTGGCAGGATACAAGATCAACTCCAAAAAATCAGTGGCCCTCCTATACACGAAGGATAAAGAAGCTGAGAGGGAAATCAGAGAAACATCACCTTTCACGATAGCCACAAATAGCATAAAATATCTTGGGGTTACTCTAACCAAGGAAGTGAAAGACCTATTTGACAAGAACTTTAAGTCTTTGAAGAAAGAAATTGAGGAGGATACCAGAAAATGGAAAGATCTCCCTTGTTCTTGGATTGGGAGGATCAACATAGTAAAAATGGCAATTCTACCAAAAGCAATCTATAGATTCAATGCAATCCCCATCAAAATCCCATCAAACTTCTTCACAGACCTTGAGAAAACAATAATCAAGTTTATTTGGAAAAACAAAAAACCCAGGATAGCCAAAACAATCTTATACAATAAAGGAACTTCAGGAGGCATTACCATCCCTGACTTCAAACTCTATTACAGAGCTACATTATTGAAAACAGCTTGGTATTGGCATAAGAACAGAGAAGTCGACCTATGGAATCGAATAGAAGACCCGGATATTAACCCACAAACCTATGAACACCTAATTTTTGACAAGGGAGCTAAAGGTATACAATGGAAGAAGGAAAGCATCTTTAACAAATGGTGCTGGCATAACTGGATGTCAACCTGTAGAAGGATGAAAGTAGATCCATACCTATCACCATGCACAAAACTCAGGTCCAAATGGATTAAAGACATATGATGTTTCTTATGAAATTCTGAGGCCTTCAACACACTTCCAATCAATAATCGATCAATTTCTGCATTACCTTGTACTAGAGGACCTGGCAGACCTGTAGGATTGGATGTGTGTTTTATATATATGGGACAAAGCCTATTCCTGATTATATCTTGAACCTGTATGAATAATGAAGTCAATTCTTTATCATTCGGTATAAATACAGCAGTTTCAATATGTAAGACAACTCTTTCTGCATATTATGAATCAGTAACTGTATTGAGAGGTTCTTTAAAATCCCTTAGTACCATGAGAAGATTATATAATTCTGCCTTTTGGACAGAATTATAAGGGCTTTGTTCCACCTTACTTAATTCTGATTTATAACTTGCCTTTCCCGATTTATTTGCATCTGTATAAAATGTTTGGGTTCCAGTTATTAGTGCATCGTGTACAATTAAGGGGAGAATCCAAGTAGTTCTCTTTATAAGATTAATTCTATCATTTTGGGATAATTCATATTAATTTCTCCTAAAAAATTAGCACAAGCTCTTCACCAAGGTTTATTATCTTCCCATAATCGTTTGATTTCATCAGGAGTAAAAGGCACTATAATCTCTGCTAGGTCTATTTTTGCTAGTTAATGAAGCCTCAGTTTTCCTTTTATAATTAATTAAGAGACATTTTCCACATAGATTTTTAATTTTTTACTTGGTTTATGTGGTAAAAAGATCCATTCTAAGATAATATCTTCCCTTTCCATTAAAATTCCTGTAAGGAAAATTCTGGAAGGCAATATGACTAGAATGCAATTAAAATTTGTATTCACCCTATCCACATGTGTCTCCTGTAATTTTTCTTCAATGGCAATCAATTCCTTTTTAGCTTCAGCTGTTAATTCCCTGTAGCTATTTAAGTCTTTGTCACCATCTAAGGTTTTGTTTAAATAAGCTATTACATCAGGTGTTACCCCAACAGCCGGTTGTAGACTAGAAATATCTCCTAACAATCTTTGAAAGTCATTAAGAGTCTGCAACCAGTTGCTTCTAATTTGTACCTTTTGTGTTCTAACTTTCTGTAAACCTATTTTATAACCTAGGTAACTGACAGAATCTCCTCTCTGTATTTTTTTCAGGAGCAATTTGCAATCTCCATTTTGGCAAAACTTTCTTACTTCTTCAAACATTCTTTCGAAAGTATCTATGTTTGAATCAGATAGCAAAATGTCATCCATGTAATGCTAAATTATAGATTTAGGAAATCGTTTATGTATTATTTCCAATGACTGACTTACAAAGTATTGGTACAGGGTGGAACTATTGAGTATTTCCTGTGGGAGGATGGTCCACTGATATCTCCTAGTAGGCTGAGAATTATTATAAATAGGCACTGTGAAGGCAAATTTCTCTGTCCTTTTCTTGTAAAAAAAAAAGAAACAATCTTTTAAATTAATGACTATAAGAGGCCCTCCACATTGTAGAGGGCCCACAGATTGGACAACCTGTTGACAGAGCTTAGATCTGTCACCATTCTCCATTTTCCAGATTTCTTTTTAACAACAAATACAGGAGAATTCCAAGGGCTGGTTGATTCTTCGATATGGTGAAGATCTAGCTGCTCTTGTACCAGCTGTTCTAAAGCCTGCAACTTTTCTTCAGTTAGAGGCCACTGCTTAGCCCATATTGGTTTTTCAGTTAACCATTTTAAAGGTAGGGCTGTTGGTACCTCTAAAGGTTGCTAGTTGCTTTATTTTCTTGTACAGTCTGAACGACTGGTGACCTTTATGTATAGTATTTTATAATATCATTCTCAGAAATATGAGCTTCTGGGACTGCAGAAATGATAATCTGGGTATTCCATTGCTGAAGCAGGTCATGCCCCCGTAAACTCACTGCAATATTAGCCACATATGGCCTGATCTTCCCTTTTTGAGCTTCTGGTCCAATACAGTCAACTCATCTTGTGCTTTGTTTCTTTTGAGATAGGGTTCCAATTCCTAGGAATTTAACATCTGCCTCTTGAAGAGGCCAATTTGGATGCCAAGATTCTGGATTAATGTTAGTCACATCTGCACGTCTATCAAATCCACAATTATAATGCCATTTATATGCACTCTTAGCTTTGGTCTTTGATCATTTATAGAAGTCTGCCAGAATATACGTTTCCAATTTCCTAGTGGAATTTTTGATTTATCCTCCGTGTTTATTCCATCATCTAGACAGTATAATTTTTACAGAAGGCCCTAGATTTTAAAATTTTTGTGGTGAGACATGTCCTCCACAGTGACTGGGAATGACTGAACCACTTTTGACTTTGTGGCCTGCGACAGCCCCCTGCAAGGAGTTTTCCAATGGTATTAGGTTGCCTTGTTTGTGTTTTGTTGATCTGCATTCATTGGTCCAGTGTCGGCCTTTTCCACACCTTCTACATAATCCAGAAAGTTGATACCTTTTATTTTTGTCATTCCCATAGGAGACATTATTTCTAGGTATTCCTTGTCTACAATGCCTTCTCAGATGTCCTATTCTACCACAATTAAAACATCTGGCATTTTTACGTCTCATTCTTTGGCAAATTGCTTCTTCTACCCAAGATTCTGTTTTATAGTCAAATGTCTCAATGTTCATTGTATGCAGGATCCATTCATCAATTGGCGCTGATCTAACTTTTAAAGGTCCAGGTATTTTTTACATTCTAAGTTGGCATTTTCAAAAGCCAGAGATTCAATAAGTATTCATCTAGCTTCTGGATTTGTTACTCCTATTTGTACAGCCTTAGTTTAATCTTTGTAAAAAGTCACTAAAGGTTTCTCTCTGGCCCTGTTTAATCCTGGTATATGATTCAATTTATTTTTCTAGTTCTTGAATCCTGTCCCAATCATTTAAGGTTGCTTTGTGGCATAAGGACAGGAGTTGCTCAATGTAAATAGCTTGAGCCTATGGGTCAACATAAGTGCCCTCATCAAGAATTTGATCTTGGGAAGTCTCAAGTCCTTTTGCTTTTCCCTGTTGTTCTAAGATTTTTGCCTCTTCTCACAAATAACATTTCCACAATAGTTGGGGCTCATCATCCAGGACTGCTGAAACTAATTGAATCCATTCATGTAGGGTAGCCTTATTGCTAGAAGCCCATGTCTTTACCATCTCCCTAACAAATGCTGGATGCAAGCCATAAGATATTACTGCTTGCTTAATTTCTTTTAGATTATTCATTCCTACAGGTATCAATCTACTTTCTTTGGATCCTTTTTGGCATTTAAAACTTGATGCTTTTTCAGAGTTGATTACAGGGTAGGAAGCTAAAACCTTGGGTAAGTCATCTCTGACAGGTATTGGCGATGTTAAATCCTGTCCTTGTATCTTCTTTCCCTGTTCATAAGCTCCAATAATTTCCTCAATCATTTCAAATCTTTTTACTACTGTTTTTTGTAAAGCCTGAGTCTCCAGGCCTGTATATATTTCTAGTGATTTCATTGAGGCACCTTGCTTCTGGTCCTCATTCTGCATATATGATTCCAAGGTCTGAAGTTTTTTCTTTAAAGATAACATCTCATCCTTGAACATTATTTGGATAGCGTGCAGAATGCCTTCTTGAAGAGATACTCTATCTGCTAATCTATCATAACTTTAACAGATTTTTATTGCCAAATTTAACCTTATGAATTCTTTCAGATAATTTCTCAGTACCCTTTGATATGGATTAAATTTCGTCTGTCAAATTAACATTATCCTTTCCAACAGTATTAATTTTTTCAGGTAACTTTTGATTTTCCACAGTATTAATCATGTCAAATAGCTGTTCATTATTAGTCTGTAAAGATTGTATCATTTCTAAAAGTGCCTCATTCTTGGCTCTGTTGTCAAATCATTTTCTTAGGGATATTATATGAAGAAGAAAACTGAGACCCGATATCCAATAAATGGATGTATCACAATAACCATATAAGCCTTGCAGAATACAATCCATAGTATCAGCAAAAAGGTTATTAAAATTCTGCATGGTAATATTGTCTGACATTATATAACTTTCAAGTTTATTGACTTATTTATTAATCAAACAGTTACCTTTATTATGAAATTTTGGTAAATTGTTTTAGGTGTAATAATTTTTATTGTCCAGCAGATATTGTGATTGCAGCCACATGGCAAAGAGGCGTGACTGGAGGTGGCTTGCTCAACCTGTGGCGGCACAAACAGTCCTGCACTGCTTTGGTTTTCTGCCTGGTTAAATACTGACAAATATGCATTGCTTGACAAATTAAAAGCAATTAAATCAGTTTCATACACGGAGAAGGAGCCCAGAACTCAGAAGCAGAGAGCACAAACCAGAAGCCGCGCAAGTTGCCACATGGCAGGGAATGCAGCAGTGGAGGGGGGAAATGTGCATGAGCTTGGGAAATTTCCAAGTCTCCACACACACTTAGCTCCACTGTGGCAGGGTTTTATGAAAAACCATTTAGTAGGTGAAAACAAGTCAGGCAGGAGAGAATGGGAGACCCTTTGGGCTGTGGACCTTTTGGGTCTTTTAGACTGGTACACCCGATAGTTGTGGAGTTGTGATCCACGTGGGGTGCCAGATGAAGGCGGATGCTAAAAGAAATCCCACACTAGCTCAGAATTGAGTATAATAAAGGCTTATTTATTTAGGGTTAGACTAACAGATCACAGTCCTCTGCTTGAACGGGGAACAGTAACCAAACGCAGAACCTGAAGAGAGAGGGAGGGTATGCTTTACATTGACATTTATAGTATAAGAGGCCATGCCCAAGTGGGCTGGTAACTTAAAGGCTACTGGTTGAAGGATTTCCTACAGCAGTCACTCAGATTCATTGTGAAGTTCACACAGTGTCATGAACCATCATATGAATGACAATATATCATCGTGAATGTCACATAGTTACTGTGAAGGCAGAGTTATTTTTAAGATCATATAGAGTCCTATAAGAATACACAATTTATTGTGAGAATATATAAAATCATTGTTATTGTTACACAGGCTTATTGTGAGGGCACACATAGTTATTATAAGGGTGCTCATTGTGTGACATAAAAAGACATTATGAAGGTTACATAATGTCATTGTGAAGTCACAGTGTCATTGAGGGGCTCCCAAAGAAGTCATACCACACAGAGTCATTGTTAGAGCACACAGAGTCACTGTGAATGTATACAAAGTCATTTGTGGGCACACAAGCCATCACGAAGGTCACAAAGTGACATTGTGGAGGTCATATAAAGAGTCATTTTTGTGGCACACAAACTCATTGTGAGGGTATACAAAGTAATTGAGATGGTCACACAGAGACATTATAAGGGCATGAGTGACATTGTGAGTGTCATTGTGAAAACACCTTAAGTCACAGTGTGGCTCACAAAGATTCCCTGTGAAAGGTGTACAAAGTGCCAAGAAAGAGTTTGTCACTGTGCCAGCACATAAAGTACTGTTACAACCACAGACTCATGGTGAGGGCAACAAAGAATCATTGTGGGGGGCATACAAGGTCATTGTGAAGACCCAAGGGTCAATGTTAGGGACCCAGAAAGTAATTTGAGGTCATACAACATCATTTTGAGGACATACAACTCATTATGAGGGTCAAGAGGGTCATTATAAACGTCACATAGAGTCATTTTGTGGGTGTATGATCACATCATGATAGTCACTGAGTCATTGTGAGGAAAATGTCATGGAAAGAGTTATACAGTATTAAACAATGTCATGGAAAAAGTTACACAGTACTAGAGTACTTACTCATTGTGACAGCATTTAGAATTATGTGAGCATAGTAATAAGTCCTGTGAACCTCACAGTGAATTGTTGTGAAGGTCATACAGAGTCAATGTGAAAAAAGCCAAAGTCATAAAGGGCATATAGGTCAATGTTCAGTAGCCACAAAGTTCTTGTGAAGGAGCACAAACTCACTGTGCGCACACATAAGTCAATGTGAAAGTCAAACAAATACATTGTAAGGGCATACTGAGTCATTGTGAGGGTCACACTGAGTTACTGTGATGCCACTCGTTCATTTTATTGATAAAAAGACTCATTATGAGGGTTCAGAGGTCACTACAAGTGCATAAAATACCATTGTGAAGGTCACACAAAATCACTGTGAGCATCACAGAGTCATAGTGAAGAACACACAAAGCCACTGTGAGGACATACAAACTCATTGTGAGGGCCACAAAGAATCATCCTGAAGGGCATACCAAGTGATGGTGAGAGGGCACAAAGTTATTGTGAGAGCATGAAGCCTATGTCAGGTGCCCACTAAACCACTGTGGGGTCATACAATGTCATTTCAAGGGCACACAGGTGATTATTAGGATCACAAAGAGTCATGGTGAAAGCCACACAATCAATTTCAGAACATATAATCTCATTGTGACAGTCACTCAGAATCATGCAAAGATCACAGAATCAACATGAGTGCATTCATGCACATATGAAGTCATGCATAGTCATCATGAAAGAATAACAAATCATTGTGTTCATGGCAATCAGTCTGTGTGAACATAATACAGAATGGCTTTAGACTCTCATAGTCTTTGAGAGGGACACAGAGTCATTGTGATGGCACAAAAGTCATTGTGAGGGCACCAAAAATTCTTGTGATAGTAATTAAGACAGGCATTGTAAAGGTCATATACATATGATATCTATCTATCTATCTATCTATCTATCTATCTATCTATCTATCTATTATCTATCTATCTAGATATCATATGATATAGATATCATTGTGAGGATACCTAATAAGTCATTAAGAAGGTCACACAAAATCTCCATGAGGTACATATAGTCATTTCATGGACACACAACATCATTATGAGGGTCCATATTTTGAGTGCATAATTTGTGATTGTGGAGGTCACACAAAGCCATTGTGGATCACAAAAAAAAATCATTGGGAAGGCACAGAAACTCATTAAGAGACCATGCAATGTCATTGTAAGGAAACACTATTCTTTCTGAAGATCACAGAGAGTCATTGTGAAAGTCACATGAAGTCACTGTCAGGGCACCCAAGTCATAGTAAAAGTACACAGGCATTGTGAGGGTATACAGTGTGAAGGTCATATAGAATCCTGGGGAGAACATTGAGGTTTTGTGAAGAGACAAAGATTCACTATGAGGGCATACAAGTTATTGCACAAAGCCACAGTACAGCAACTCAGAGTCACTGTGAGGGACACTCAGAGTCATTGTGGCACACAGAAGTCATTGTGAAGGGCACACAGATTCCTTGAGAAAGGCACACAGAGTCATTGTTTGAGGGCACAAGGTCGTCATGAAGGCACACAAGTCATTGCAAGGCCATGCAAAGTCATTGTGAGGGCTTGCCTTCATTGTACAGGGCATACAGTCATTGTGAAGGTCATACATGGTGACTGTGAAGGTACAGAGTCATTGTGATGACATACAAAGTCACCATGAGGGTCACACAGAGTCATTATTAGGGCACACTGAGTCACTGAGTAGGAACACAAAGTAATATGGAAAGTTATGCTGAGGTTTTGTGAGGGGACACAGAGATCTTATGAGGACATACAAGTCACTCTGAGGGTTATAGAGTCATTGTGAAGTTACATGAATCATTTTAATGGTATACAAAGTCATTGAGGGTCACACAGCATTAATATGGTAGCATACATCATTGTGAGGGCTATACACTGTCACTGGAAAGCTCACACAACACCATTGTAAATGTCACACAGTGTCATTGTGAAGGCACATAGAGTCTTTGTGAAGGCATTTAGTCATTTAGAAGGGCACACAGTCATTGTGAAGGTCACACATAGTGTGAGGACACACTTAGTCATTGTGGTGTGACACAAAGTGTAAGTGCACATGGAGTCATTATGAGGGTACATAGGGTCATTGTAAGGTCACACAGGATCATTTTGAAGGTCATGCAGAGTCATTGTGAAGACACACGGGGTCATTATAAGGGTCAACAAGTTATTGTGAGGGCGTACAGTCATTGGGATGGTACGCAACGTCATTTTGAAGGGCACAAAATCATTGTGGGTATACCACACAGTCATCCAAGGATATACAGAGTTATATATTCACACAAAGTCATTCTAAGGACACACAGCCATTATGTCACACAGTGTCATTGTAAGAGTACAAAACGTTATCTTGAGGGTACACACAAAGTCATTGTGAGGTGCACATAGTCATTGTGTCGTGGAACATCATTGTGAGGATACAAAGTTATTGTGAGGACACACACAATCACTATGAGTATCACACAGAGTTACTGTGCATGTCACACGAAGTCATAGTGTTACCAAACTCCAACTCCTTCAGTTAGAACCTTGTCTACCCTCACCATTTATGACAATTTGAGATTCCGATTGTTGGTCTGAGTATGTTTTGCATGGTGTCAAATTCTGGGGGATGTTCAAATTACCTTGCAATGCATGCTACCAAAACTTTAGCACATACATGTTTTATAATACAAGAATAAAATAACTTCAAAAACCTTGCAGCTTTCCCCTCACCCAGAGGTCAGTGGGTTTGATCTTCCAGAGACCGGATGGCAGATTGTGCACACAGCAGCACTGGCCCCTGGGTGCCTTTTCCCTCCCTTGCCCTACTTTGCTTCTTTTTTAATCTCTTCTTTCCCCTCAGCCAGGCTCTTAGGTCATTTCTAGATCTTGAAATAGGAGCTTACATTTCTGGAAGTTATTTTATAGTGGCAGTACGCATTGCTAGCAGGTGTCTCTAGGAGAAAGTGGCACTATGGGAAAGGACAACGGGGTTTCTCCCTAACACCCAAACCTGCAGTCTACCTAGGTTTTTTCAACATGGTGGAGACTGGCTTGGCTTCTGGGAAAACCACCAATTCATCAGCTCTCTGAGAAAAAGAGCTCAGAGATGGTGAAGTTCTCACAGGAGAGTTGGCATACGCTAAGAGAGTAACAGCTACCTGCTGTCATTGCCACCACCATGAAGGGTTCTGCAGCTCAGTTTGCTGGAGAGGATACTGCCTGATGTTTTATAGATTAATCTGTAACCCAGTAAGGTTTGTGAGTAAAGTTCAAGTTGATCACATCAATCATCTTGAAACTCAATATAGTGTTCTAGGAATTTCCAGAATCTTCTACTGTACCTGCCAGATTTCAGTAAGTTCTGGCACGTGGCCTTATATAGTTCACTTCATTAGGTCACGTCTCTGCCACAGGAGGGTCCCAGGGCTTCTCTTGCAAGACTTGAGTGGGCTGGGAAGCAGCAGTTTCATGACTCCCTGTTGGCGTCATATTCCTTGAGATTGATGACTGCTTTCAAACTAGCCTTGCTAAAACACTTGAATTTTTAAAACTTTCCAATAGCAACCCTTCCTCTGCAACTTGGGTGGTCCCCTGAAGTAGGTTTCAGTGACTAGTCAATGAAGAGCAGGCTCTCAGCTGCCCCCTTTCATTCCCAGTGTTATTGGCTTTGTTTTCTTATTTGGCTTTTAAATCTGTTGTTGTCGTTTTGAGATGTGATGTCTCATTATGGTTGGGGGACAGCCTTCCTCCTGTAGCGGTCCTCCTGCCTCTGCCTTCCAAGTATAATACAGATGTGTGCCACATACCCAGCTTGATCTGTTTAGGGATAATTTAGTTAGCACAGACCTACCAGAACTTTCCTTACCTGAGAGATTATTGAAGTCAACAGAAGATCTATAGAACACCCAATAGCATTTTTATATTTTTATTTATACTTAATATTTATTATACGCATGTGTGTTCATGATGTATGTGTACTGTGAGAGCTTGTACCAAGGTTTATATGTAGAGTTCAGAGGACAGCTTTGTGGAGTCAGTTTTCTACTTTAACCTTTATGTGGGTTCTGGGAATTAAACTTAGACTGTCAAACTTCTTTCATGACTTCTTGGCTATGATAAAACATCCATGACCACAGCAACTTATAAAAGAAAGACTTTAATCTGACTTTTGATTTCAGAGGGTTGGAGTCCATGATGGTGGAGCAAAGGAATAGCTGAAAGCTGACATCTTGCTCCCCACCACAAGGCAGAGAGAAAGACAGAGAGAGCAGAGACAAAGACAGAGATTAGGGAATGGCATGAGTTCTGAAATCTCAATGTTCATTTTGGCAAATACACCTCCTCAAACAAGTTCACATCTCCTAATCCTTCCCAAACAGTTCCACTAACTGAGGCTTAGGTTTTCAAATATATGAGCATATGGGGTTCTTTTCATTCAAGTCACCACATTCCATTCCATTCCCTGCCCCGACCCAGGCTCATGACCATGTCATAATGCAAAATGTGTTTAATTAAACTTCAAAATTCCCACACTTTTGTGGCTTCAACATTCTTTCAAAGTCCAAAGTCTTTTCTAAGACAAAAAGCACTTCTTACCTGTAACACCCTGGGAAATCAAAAGCAAATGACATACTTCCAATGTACAATGCACAGAACATACATTGCCATTCAGAAAGGGAGAAAAGAGACATAGTGAGGAAATACTGGACGAAAGTAAGACTGAAAGCAACAGGACAAAACTCTGATCCTGAAGCTCCAGGTCTGGTGTCAAATAGCTTAGGAGGCTCTGCCCTTCCAGTTCTGCTGACTGCAACCCACTTTTCTCTCTTGGGCTGGTCCCAAGCAACTCTCCATGGTAGACATCCCATGGCTCTGGCACCTCTGATGTCTTGGAGTCTCCAGTGCAATCCAGATCGCACTTACACAACTCCAAGCAATGGCTTCTCAGGGCCCTCATGAAGGGACTCTTCTGCCATACACCTGGCCTCAGTGCCTCTCCTTAACTGCAAAGGACGATCCCTCAAATGTTTTACTTGTGTATCCTTCATGAATCTAAAGCTGGTGCCACATGGACAATATCACTAAGGTGGTATCCTTGAACCACATTCATATTCCATTTCTGATCAGACCTCTTGAACCTTATCTCTTTCAGCACAGGTATTGCCTCAAACATGAAATTTTCTTGTACTTGTTTGCTCTCCAAACTGTATTGTAACATGAAGGGCCTGCTAGTTGGGGTTTCTGTCCCGCCTGGCCCCCCAGTTGTTTAGTTCCAGAGAAAAATCACACAGAGATCTCTATAAGTTATAAAGCTGATTGGTCCATTAGGTCAGGCTTCTTATAGTTCTTGTAACTTATATTAACCCATTGTTCTGATCCATGCTAGCCATGTGGCCCAGTACCTTTTTCAGTGGAGCAGATCACATCCTGCTGCTTCGATGATCTGGGAAGGAGTGGGAGGAATCAGCTTCCTCCTTCCCAGAATTCTCCCAGAATCAGATACAATGATACAAAGATTCTCATTGTATCATTTCTACTCCCTGTCTGGTTTTCCCACTTATACTTTCTGTATATTTAAAACATGATTGACAGATTACAGACAATTCTCCCATACCACTGTATACTTTGTGTTATCTATTTTGCCCCACCTGCTCTGTTTCATTGTAGACAATGCAGGTCTATGTGGATCACTCCTATGCAAAGAGTGACTACCAATAATCATGCAATAGAGTCATTTTGCTATCTTGAAATCTCTCCTACCAGGAAAATTTGTCCATTACTTATCAATTTTGCCTCAGACAAATTCTTAGAACAAAGGCAAAAGGCAGCCATATTATTTGCCAAAATATCACAAGAATCATCTCTAGACCAGTTGTTAATACTTTCTCCTTCTGAAACCTCCACAACCCTCATATCTCTCAGCACTACTATCCTCCAAGCTCCCGTTAGGATGGCCCATTAGGCTTTGCTTGCAGTATCACAACTCCTTTCCTAGTCTAACATCCTAAAGTCTTCCACATTGCTCTAAAAATATCACAAGGTCAGTTCAATCATAGCAATAGTCTACTCCCTGGTACCAACTTTTGTCTTAAGTTACATTTCTATTGCTCTGAAGAGAGACCATAACCAAGGTAATTTATAAAATAAATTGTTTAACTCGGTTTATGGTTTCAGAGAGCTAGAGTCTGTGATAGCAAAGCAATAGCAGAGAACTTACATCTTGATCCATAACCATGAGGCAGATGGAGCACACTGGGAATGGCATGAGGCTTAGGAAGCTTCAGATCCTACCCACTCCTCCAACACTAAGGAGCCTTCTAAGCCTTCCCAATCAGTTCCACTGTCCAGGGACCAAGTATTCAAATATATGAGCCAATGAGGATCTTTCTCATTAAACCACCACAGCCCCACTAGCAACCCTAATAGTGGGTTGGGGAGGCAGGCTGCCCATGGTCAAATACATTAACACCTCCCAAGAACCCACAGAACTGGGGCCATTTCCATTGGAGCCCTGAATGCAAGTCTAATCCCCTTCAGAAGGAAACTCACCCTGATAAAAGGCTACAGATTGGACCAGGCCCAAAGTCACTCAATCACTATCTGATCACTATCTGTTTTTTGTTGTGTTGTTGTTGTTGTTGGTTGTTTTTTGTGGGTTTTTTTGTAGTATAGCACACTTATTTGTTCCTGGGGTGGTAAACTAGGCCTAGTGTGCTAATCTCCTTCTGTTGCTGTTGATCAAGATGTTGAACTCTCAGTTCCTTCTCCAGCACTGTGTCTACTTGCATGCTGCCATATCTTCCACCATGATGATATTGGACTAAGCCTCTGAAACTGTGAGCTAGTCCCAATTAAATATTTACCTTTACAAGAGTTGTCATCATGGTCATACTGTCTCTTCACAGCCATAGAAACCCTAAGACAGAATTTGGTATAAGGAGTGGGGTACTGCTCGGATATGTCTCACCATGCTATTGTTTAAAGGAATATGGATTTCAGGACTTTAGATTAGAAAAGCAGTTGAAAACTTTAAGCAGAATTGTGTGGGCCATAATAGTTGGAGTATGGAGGACAAGGGTGCCAAGGGTGATTGGAACTATGGGAGCCTGGCTCAAGGTGTTTCAGAGAAGTATATTAGTACGTGGTCTAGAGACCATTAGTGTGATATTTTGACAAAAAATATGGCTGCTTTTTGCCCTTGTCTGAAAAGACTGCCTAGGGCTAAATTGAAGAGTTTTGGATTAATTACATTAGCAGAGGAAATCTCAAAATGGCCTAGGATTGATTGTCATGTGGTTATCAGGGGTCACTCTTATGAAGATCTATAATTAAAAGAAGTAAGCTGAGCAAGAAGAAATACAAAATATACAGCTCAAGGAGAAAAGGGGCACCAGAAAGTGGAGTGGAGCTAAGTCCTGAGTTCAAGGAGAATAAACAGATTAAAGATATTAGAGGCAAAAGCAGGCCCAGATAAACTGAGTTGTGAAAAGGAATTAAAGAATATCTTAGAACCAGGAATGGTGGTGCACACCATTAATCCCAGCACTCAGAAGACACAGGCTGGTAGATCTCTAAGTTCAAGGCTAGCCTGGTCGACAGAGCAAGGTCCAGGACAGCCAAGCCCAGGCAGTGAAGAAAACCACTGAAAACAAAGAGCTGGTGAAGACATAGTTAAATGAGGGGCCTTGCTCCAGCCCCAGCGAGCAGCAGAACTTGGCAGCTTTGGTCACGTGCTTCTGGTTTTGGAGTCAAGGATACATAAAACGGGTTATGGAATCTCCCTCCATGACTAAGGAAAGCCACTGAGAGTAGGTGTGTGGCAGGAGTGTCCCTGCGTGGAGGCCTAGAGAGGCCATTGTGAGAAGCTTTGAAGGTGAAGCCTGAATGGCCTTGGAGACTGCAAGATGTTGGAAATGCCAGTCATAGATTCTACAGGGTTACAACATCAAGACTGACAGTGGGCCACATAAGTGAGGGTACTCATGGGTGCCCTTATTGTCTAGGGCTTCTCTTATACAGTTCAAGAGAAGAAGGAGTTTGGTGACTAAGTGGCATAGTTTGGGTGGGGTCTCTATTTTGATGGATAGATTAGGTCATATAATTGTTTTTCCTACTGCCATATTTCTCCCTACAGTGCATCTGATTTTAATTATACCCAATTATGCATAGCCATAAGATAGTAAATGAGATTCTCTCAGAAGTTCTCTTGAAACAGGTTGCCTTACCACACATGCCCCCAAAGCCAGTATGGGCAGGATCAGCTTCCTACTCTCTATAGTGAATACATTAGGAATATACTTAAATAGGAACTTTTAAGTCTGAGTGATGTTGGGGAAGCAAAAATTTACCCTGTTGTTCAGAGAGGGATGAACATATAGCCTCGTGCCAACAAGGATGAATGAGGGTCTGAGGTTGCTAGATGCATTGCTTGGAGAGAGGTCCATGTCCATAGTACAGACAGGAAAAGGAGCTTTGTTGCCCAGTACCATAACCTGTATGGCTTAGAGACTGACCTAACTGGGGTGATTAAGAATGAAGAAGCAACAGACACCCATAGAGAAAAGCTGAGGTTGGGTGAGCCATGCATTCTGATACCCCAACAGCAGGCCCGAATCTCAGCATGTTTATTATGTACAACACGAGCAGAGGAGGTTAGGTCATCTCAGCAGGAAGTCTTCAAAGCGGAGCAGTCTCAGACTGCAGTCTT
Source organism: Myodes glareolus (assembly GCF_982192425.1). NCBI lineage: Eukaryota > Metazoa > Chordata > Mammalia > Rodentia > Cricetidae > Myodes > Myodes glareolus. Next base: position 26,101,483 of record NC_142037.1, on the reverse strand, counting down.
CAGGAGGAGAAAACTGCCCTTGATAGTTTCTGCACACAATGTCAGCATTAGTACTTGCACCAGAGAAGGCTTTGCCACGCCTCTGAGCCTGGCCCTGCAAAAGCCCTAGCATTCCCACAGGTCTGAGGCATTGTGGTCCTCATGTCAATAGTACACATCCACTTAGGACTTCGCCATTGACCACAGCCAAGTGCATTATTAGAAGAGGACTGTATCATAACCCCATCCCAGTAGAGTTCCAGGCCCTTGTGCCCTCTGCCTCACATGCGGGTGTGTGGGGATTGCAGCCCCGAGTTACATATCCCTGCCCCCATTTGAAGTGCAACGCCTTAACGCTTACCTTAGGGGGCCTTGGAATGATTCCTTGGTAAACTTTACCCACTCTTTGGTACATCAAATTATTGCAATTAATGAAACTCGTGTTAAACCTGTATCTGCTGAGGGATGGTGGAATATCATGGCCCAGATTGGGGGTTGGGCACAGTGATGGGGAGGTGCCTTGTCCCTGGGGATCTTGGGACTAGTAGGGGTGGCAGTAAGCCTGCTCCTCTTAAAACGAGTCCTAAACACCTTCACCATGACTGAGCTTGTCCACCCTCAGGTGCTACTCAGTCTGGCCCATGACTCTCCCGGAAGTCATGAGGTATGGCTGCAGATACTGAAAAAATGAGGATCTCCAAGGATGGGCAACCTGTGAGGAGACCCCCCACCTAAAACAGGGCATCGGGGGCCCAATGACGGGTAAGGGAAGGTACTTCCCTCGCAGGACCTAAGACAGGACCCCTCATTATAAAATAAAGTAGGGGGAATTGTGGGAACTGCAGCCCCAAGTTACATATCCCTGCCCCCATTTGAGGTGCTTATCTGTAAAGAAAACATAATAACTTCCCTCTGCTCCTGGAGCTGGGAAAGGAAGTTTGAGTGCACATGATCATTTCTTGATTCCTGCTGGGGTCAGGTGACAGTCCCTTTGCAGCCCCCTCCTCTTTTGGTGCCATGGTATAAAAGCTAGCCCCAGCAGAACAATAAAGAAGCTGTTCTGCCTCAACCTCGTGCTCTGTGAATTCATTCAACCTGGACATCCTCCGCCGAGACTCTTGGTTCCAGCCCCTGCTGGCGCGGTACGGGTAAGGACGGGCCTGGGCCGATCACTTCTCTGGGCCTCAACTTTTTTATTTTATAAACCAAGGAGTCCAACTCTGCAGACTTTCAGGGGCACTTCTGTTCTATAGCACAGAACCTTGGGTTACAGAGACTCTGAGGGGACCCCTCCCTGCTGCTTCCCCCTCTGCCATCCTGCCTCACAGGGGAATTTGTTGTGTTTGTCTCTGGGTCCTGTTGCAAGTGACCGCTTGTACGTCCTGGCCTCCCAGAACTGAAATAATCACACAGAAAACTGTATTCATTAAATCACTGCTTGGCCCATTAGCTCTAGCTTCTTATTGGCTAACTCTTATATTAATTTAACCCATTTCTATTAATCTGTATATTGGCATGTGGCAGTGGCTTACCAGCAAAGATTCAGCATGTCTGATTCTTGCAGCTCCATGGTGTCTCTCTGATTCTGCCTTCTTCCTCCCAGCATTCCATTTAGCTTTCCCTGCCTATCTCTGTTCCCCTACAGCTCTGTTATAGGCCCAAAGCAGTTCCTTTATTAACCAATGAAAGCAACACACACAGAAGGACCTCCTACACAAGGTCCTGTTGCTGTTATCATGGGTAATGAGTAAGAGGTGACTGTGATTCCTGCTCTCTTCTCCCCCCTCTGTGTGTGTGTGTGTGTGTGTGAGTGTGTGTGAGTGTGTGTCAGAAATACTCTCTCCCCCATGGTCAATAAGTGGTTAAGAAGATACATGAAATGCACGTAGAGGGGAATAGCACTCAATCTTGAAAGGGAAGGCTGTTCTGACCGTGCTGCAATTGCAATGGCGCCTGAGGACACCAACGTCCATAAACTGGATACAGAGAGACAGAGACTAAGCAATTCCACTTACACCAGGCACCTGCATAATTGAATTCTATTCGCAGAAAGGAAAGCAGTGTTCCCGTGGGCTGGGAGGAAGACTTGTTTGAATGTGCAGAGTTTCTGTTAGGGTGACAAGGGAGGGGTCGGACGCTGCTCTAGTTTCATTTCTGTAGCTGTGATAAAACACCCTGACGAAAAGCTACTTAGGGAAGAAAGGGTTTGTTCGGCTCACGATTCCAGGCTTCAGTCCATTACTGTGAGAAAGCCAAGGGAGAACTTACTGCCTCACGTCCATGCTCGAGAGCAGAGGGAAAATAAACACTTGGCTTTGCTTACTTGCTTGTGTGTTTTCTCTCAACTTTCTCTTTTCTTATAGAGTTCAGAGTCCCTTGCCTAGGGAATGCTGCCACCCACAACAGGCTTAGTCCTCCCACATCAATTAACAATCAACACAATCCCTCACAGACCTGCTTACGGGCTAGCCTGATCTAGACAACTCCTCTTTAAGACTCTCTTCCCGGGTGAGTCTAGGTTACACCAAGTTGGCAGTTCAAACTCGGCAGCACAGATGTGTGTAACCTTTTGTGTGTGTGTCTCTGAGGACACCGTGTGGAACACTGAGAAGTAGTAAGTTCTCCCTTGGCTTTCTCACAGTAATGGACTGAAGCTTGGAATCGTGAACCGAACAAACCCTTTCTTCGCTAAGTAGCTTTTCGTCAGGGTGTTTTATCACAGCTACAGAAATGAAACTAGGGCAGGAACTCACCAAGGGCAGGCACCTGGAGGCAAAAACTGAATCAGAAGCCAATGTGGGGTGCTGCTTACTGGCCTGCTTCTCGTGGCTTGCTCAGCCTGCTTTTTTATGCCATCCAAGACCACAGGCCCAGGGTGGTACTGCCTACAGTGGTATGGTCCCTCCCACATCAATCACTACCTAATAAAATACACTATAGACTTGCCTACAGGCTGATCTTATGGAGGCATTTTCTTAATTGACAGTCCCTTTGCCCAAATGACTCTAGTTTCTGCCAAGTTGACATAAAACTAGCCAGCACACCAGGACAAGGGGGAAGTGGAGGGAAGCATGTGTGTCAAGGTGTAACATGTGTCCTCCTGTAACCTCTGATGGACACGTATACAACCCAAAATGGCGCTCACTGATGGAATACTACTGCTTTACCTTCCCTACTCACCCTTTGTCTCTCCTGTGTTCCCCTGGCTTGTTACTACGAGTAAAGTATAGGGCAGCCTGTCCCCAGGAGCTTCTGCCTAGGGAGCTCTGACTTCAGGGAGTTTAGAAACTTTGTAAAGTTTCTCAGATCACCGTAACTTCGAAAATAAGGAGGAACACGTCTTTCAATTAACTCAATAGTTTCTAGGTTAGCAAAAGCAGCAGGAAGCAGATTTAAGGATGCCGAAGAGTCCCTGGAGCTCGAAGAACTTGATGACATGACTGGAGCTACGTCTCAGGCCAGAATCTACTTTGTTACCCATAGATCCTTGATCACCTTGGCTCTGGGTCCTTTCCTCTTCCTACAAACAACAAGAAGCCCCAAGGACAGCCATGGCTGCTGGTGGAGCAACAACATGAGAAGAAATTGAAAGGGTATAGAAAACAGAATGACTGAGGGAGCACCGGAATCTTGACTGTTTTGCACCTTACAAGGTTTCAGACCATTCATTTTCAAAACCACCAAGGTTGGTACTTATGGAAAGGACTGGCAGAGTGTTGACAATCTGAAATGCTTAAGACCAAGAGTATTTGGGATTTTGGTTTGTCTTTTTTTGTTTGTTTGATTTTGTTTAAATTTTGGAATGTTTGCATATGTATAATAAGATACTTGGGGAACTCAAATATGATGCTTAACTGTATTTCACATGAAATATGTGCACACAGTCTGATGGTGACGATGATAGTTTGAATGTAATCGACCCCCATAAACTCATAGGGAGTGGCCCCCTTGGGAGGTGTGGCCTTGCTGAAGTAGGTGTGGCCTTGTTTAAGGAAGTGTGTCACCGTGGGGGCGGGCTTTGAGGTCTCTTTTGCTTAAGCTTCACTTGGTGTCACAGCCCACTTCCTATTGCCTTCTGACCAAGATGCAGCCAGCACCGCGTCTGCCTGCACGCCACCATGATCTCCGCCATGAGATAATGGACTGAACTTCTGAAACTGAAGTGAACCACCTCAGTTAAATGCTTCCCTTTATAAGACTTGCCATGGTCATGGTGTCTCTTCACAGCAATAGAAATCCTAACTAAGACTGTGAAACTCTATGCTATGTCTGCAGCGTGTGTGGGTATGAACTGTAACTGAAGCAAGACATGGAGTTCCTACTGGGAGTGTCACTGCAGAATTTAAAAAAGTTTTGGATTTTGGAGCTTTTGAAAGTTTTGGTTTCTAGGTTAGGGATGCTCAAAATGCAACCAATTTGAGAATTTTTTTGAAAATCCACCAAATTCTGGGGGAAGATGAAGGGGTATCCCACCCCACTACTTTAGACTTACAGAATAAATCTAGGTTGGAAAGGACATTATCATAATTAATTACTGCATGTAAATATGCTGTTGTGGGAAGATTGAGACCTGGAAAGGAAACAACCATTTTCACAGGGTCATCACCACTGTGACCTACTATCTCAAGAACCAACACAGGGGCAGGGCTTTGGGGTGTCGCCAGGGACTGCCATCACTGTGGGTGTTCAGTCCCAATTGTCCTGTAGAGGTGATGTCTCCCTGGAGCACCTGCCTGCACCCAGGGATGAGTGGTACTGAGGTCAGTTTGCTGAGAGATGACACCCTAAGGTGAACCACCTGTAAACTATCATACAGGTCAGATGAGATGCTGGGGATGGACGGCTGCCCCTGGACCAGGAACGATGTTCCAAGCCTGCTGAGGCCCATCTGTGCCTGAATCCAGAGACCTCGGGTCTTGAGATAAATGACTAGGATCCATCAGTAGGAATGTCCACACCATGTCCGTCACACTCCAGAAAACTGAGATTGGCAAACCACTTTATAAAGTGTCCAGCCTGGAGTGTTTTGTTGTAGCAACAGAGAATAGACTAAGGTAATCACTTCTAAGTATAATAACAACTTACATCCTACAAAGGAGATAGGTTCTTTTTCAGGCTTAGCCATGGTTGCATATACGTAACGAGACAGTCTAGTGATGAGGCCCAAGTCTCCATGCAATACCACCATGCTTTGTCAAGGGGAACACAGGGAGGCCAATACAGTCTCAGGAGTAGCCGGGGCCACATATCTCAACGCTTTCACCAGCCTCAGTCGGCAGAACCTGGACCACTTGAACACGCCCTCACCCACTGTGAGACAGGAGACAGCAGGAGGCCATTGACCCCAAGTTATTATCTTTGGGGTAGTTCTGTCCTTCTTGAGAGGACTGGGCTGGGCAACTGACCATCAGCTGAAACTAATTGGCCTCCCACTCAAAGAGAATCTAATACTAGAAGAAGCAAGAGGCACGAATTAAAGGAAGAAAACCAGAGGAGGTCCAGTGTGGAAAAAACGAGAACTATTTACCCTAAGGAGGATACAAACCCAAAACAGTTATTAACGCCAGGGAGATAAAGCACTGGACACGCAAACATAGAGAGGCTCCAGGGGAGGGAGGAAAGGGCAGGAAATTATATGGGAGCATGCAATCCGATCTGCTTGGAGCAGCCACGTGAAACACAAAGCATTCTGAATTATGTAGCTGAAACAGCAAACCATGGTCTAAGCCAGCTGGAGGACTCCCCGTGAGCTCCAGGGAACCTCAGCCATGGCCCTCAGAAAGAGCAGAACATGTGGATTGGGGGAAACTGGCAAGAGTGACCACAGAGGGACTGGCATGGGCACCCGGCTTCAGACGTAGCTAACAAAGCCTGGTGAGCGGTGGGTGGCCGGGGAGGTAGCGCTTGGGCAAAGGAGACCATGACAATGAGGCCTGCAGATCTGGACAAAAAGGCAGCAAAGCCACAGGGGACACCGGGGAAGCCTCAGGCCCCCCTACAATGGGTGATAATGTCCTCCTGAGACCCAGGGTGTGCACCGTGGGAAGGGGACACGTCTTCACTATCTGTCACTGTTGCGACACGATATGGGAATGCAAGAAGGCTCCAGTTCTCTTCCCAGCCTCACTCACCAAGGCCCTGCCTCTGAAGCAGACTTCGTGATCGGGGCCATTTCTCCCGTCAACACACTCGGTTCACCTATTCTTCCTATGACTTCCTGAGATGTATCTTCTGCCCAGCAGAGAGAAGAGCAGAACGCAACAGAAGACAGAATGGCAGGTCGGAGGGTCACGGAGGGGAGTGGCACAGGTGGGCCTGATGGGATGGGGAGAGGAGCCAGGAAGTCCTGCCCCATAGTTCCCGAGGTCACACACCAGGAGTCAGGCTGATGATGTCAGCTCCAGAGAGGCAGTTACAGGTGGGTTGCAGAGAAGAAAAAGAAAAAAGAATATTCCTGGCATCAGGTTGGTCCTGATAGCGTCCCTCTGTGTAAGCACCTGCACTGAGCATGTACTCACCTGCACTGAGCGTGTACTCACCTGCACTGAGTGTTGGCCTTAGTAGGCCATGGGGGTGGCGATGGGAATGAGAGTTGATTTCCAGGTCTCTGACCCTCTGACCCCGGAAGGCAATGAGAAGTGCGGCCACCTTGGTGTGAATGGAAGGTTAACAGGAGGGATCAGGTGTCCAGGCCACCCAGGCAGAGGAAAGCAGGAGGGAGAAGGGCCCCCAAAGCACAGGCCATAGCATTTCTGGGCATGAAATCCAACATGGGGATAAACTCCACAGATACTGGACCCACACTGAGCTGGAAACTGTGTGCCCCTCCTCCCTTGAAAGCTATTTGACTTCGCTGGGCCTCAGCTACCTCATCCGAGGTTCGAGGTACCTCATATGAGGTTTGTATGTTAGCCTGGCACAGCACAAAAAGGTATAGTCTCTCTGCACATGGGTTCCACACGCCAGGTCCAGCCAGCAGCAGACAGAGTATTCATATGGAACCATTTCTGCCCTGAACAGGTGCACATGCCACATGGCGAGTGTCTGTGTCACATCTGTGCCGTGCTGGGTGCTACCTGTGCATCCAGGAGGCTGTATGTAGCATCGAGGCAAACCCTGCCACGTTTTATGTGAGGAACTCAGGTGTCTGTGCCCTTGCTAGTGGTACCAGGCCCCCAGATGCCTAGAGTCAACTATACTCTTCAGACTCCAGGGATTGGTTGTCACTTCTGTCCTGCGTGCAGAACACCTGGAGGAATTCCTTCTGCCTTGAGTGGGACCAGGTGGCAGGAGGCCAGCCGAGGACACGAGGAAGCGCATTCAATGAGAAACATCCCCTCCCCCACTTAAAATTCTACCACTTCTCATCATTGTATGTGAAAGTATTTTGCAATTACATTCTACAAAAACTAAAATTAAAGCCCTCTGGTATTTCTAGATTGCGTAATTCAACAGCAGAAGGAAGCTATTGCTTAAGCGTGTGTTTACTTGTGGCCAAAAGAACAAACAAAAAACAAATGTCAGAGTTGAATTACTTGGCTCAAAATAAGCAGATACTATGACAGCTGAGGAGGAAACAAGAGCTCTCCAAAAATATAATATCACCACACGATGGTAAAATTAGCCATCAAAGAAAAGGGGGAGGGTGCTTCATTGTTTGTGGTGCTGGGGAGGGAGCCCAGTCTTGCACAGCTGCCACTGAGCCCCACCCCGGCCACCTACAGCTGACACCAGAGGACTCATGAAGTTCTTCAGCAGAACTCAATACTCCAAATGGTCAGTTATAGTCCAGGAGATCACAGGACGTGGGACAAAAAAGATTCAGGAATGTCATATCTACACTATGGCCACGTGTCTCAGCAAGTCTCTTCCGTGAAGAAGAAACCACTAATTTCCTTTTTGGGGGTGGGTGGGGTGACCCCAGGACCCAGTGTGGGCTAGCAAGCACTAAACTGCCTAGCTAAACCCCCAGCTTACCACTGATGGTCCTTTGTTTATTTATTTATTTTTTCTGGCAGTAAGGTTCACTTAGTTTAGCCTTACCCAATGTCATATGGACAACTCAGGGTTGTTTAACACTTTCCTAATGTGTGGCCGTCAGCACTGTTCATGGCCCCAGGGTGGCAAACAGGGCTTTGGCAGGCCTTACCCTTCCCCCATCCCCTCTGCCTTGCTAAACCGTCAGATTAGATTCCTGAAGCTAGCCACCATTTCTTTATCAGGTCACTTCCTCTTATTAGGCTGACCACCAGGGTCCAGCTATCAAAGTACTGAAGTCCAGCAATCAAAAGCCCTCTTTTGGCTACCCCAACTAACCTGTCCAATCAAAATTGAACAGCTCATTCTAATACGGGGATTTCCTCTTTTCCTTTATAAACTGCCATCTGCCTGTGTGCTATGTGTGCCATGCCCGTCTCCTCTCTGTCCAGAAGTTGTCCTTTGTCCCTCAGGGCAAATAACCCCTTGTCCCTCCCCCTTGTTCCTTTTCCATTCTCCCTCATCCTCTACCTCCTGTCTTTGTCTCTTATTCCCTGCCCTTTATCCCACTGGGGCAAATAAACCTCCTTTGTGCTGAGAGCTTGGTCTTGGGGTATCCGGTGCTAACTCTGGTCTTTTCAGCCCACCTCCAGGGCTCTTCTTTTAAAGCTGAAACTTGGCACCACTGGATAAGAGACCAGAAGCTACCACTTTTAGCTTAGTGTACATGCTTCGTAGTGCTTCTTAAAAATATGTAAAACTCAGCTGGAGATGTGGCTCATCTGGTAAGGAGTTTGACTCGCATGCATGAATCCCTAGGTTTAATCCCCAGCACCACGTAAAACCAGATGTGGTGGCTCATGCCTAAAATCCCAACACTTGGGAGATGGAGTCTGGAGGATCACAAGGTTGTCCTTGGCTACATCGGGGGTTTGAGGTAAGCCTGGGGTCGGTGAGGCTGTTTGCACTGCTAAGATTTTATTGACAACTTGACACACCTATAGTGACCTGGGGAGCAGAAACTAAAGAACTGCCTGGATCAGACTGACCCTGTCTACAGCACCGTCTTGTCTGACAGTTGATATGGGAGGGTGCGGCCCACTGAGCGCTGCTACCCCAAGGCAGGAGGGCCTGGGTGGTATAAGAGCGCCAGGACAAGCCAGTGAGTGAGCTAGCCACAGGCATCTTTCCAGTTTCTGCCCCCTGACTCCTGCTTTGCGTTCTTGCCCTGAATTCCCTCAGCGATGGACTGTAACCCAGGGGTTGTAAGAAGAATAAATCCAAAGTGCATTTGGTCGTGGTGTTTACCACTGCCACGGAAAGCAGACTAGAATCCCGTCTCAAAATTCATACATACGTACATTGTCTGTGTGTGTATGTATGAGCTCATGTGAGAGTGTGCATGTGTGTGTGTGTGTGAACTGCACATTGTGTAACTAAGGTACGAAGATTAAAAGTGTTCCAGGTCCCTGAGGATGGGGACACAGTTACTCAGAAACAGGACATCAGCTGGGATTTGGTCCAGAGTCCCCATAGACAGGAACCCTGCGCTCACAGGTCTGTGTTTTTCACCCCACCAGTGTCTTCGTCACGGTGGTGGTTCCCAGGGGACCAGGCAGGCTCTCTTTCAGCACTCAACCTTAAACATTGTCCCTTGCTTCTGTCCAGCTGCAGAACGTTAACAGGAGAGCTTGAGGAGAGGCCATGCCCTCCCCTTCCCTACCCTCCCCTCCCCTCAGGCTCCAGCTGCATGCTTCCAGCTGGTTCCAGGGTGTGCTGCAGCTCAGCAAATAACAATGTCTCAGTATCTGGGGATGGGAAGTGTTCCTTCTGGACCCTCTACACGGAGACTTCTGGGTTGGGGCAGGATCTAGGTGTGTCTGTGTTCCTGGCCATAATAGCCTCTTGGAGCATCAGAACCAGCAAGCCAGACTCCCTGTGCCCTTCCCAGCAGCTCCTCTGTACCCCTGGGCAGTACTCTTCCACCACTGACAAGGACAGTGATGTTAGAGGGACACAGAAATGTCCACAGAATGGGACATACATCACTCTCATTGGGCCTGTCTCACTCTTTAGTTAGGGCTGGTTCCACAAATCAACTACTTTTCAAAAAACCCAGAAACCTCTGCCCTGCTCCCCAGGACACTTCCACCTGCTGGGTGCTCTGTCAGCTCTGGAGTTGAGCTGCTGCCACTCCAGATGGGCGGTGATCTGTGAGCAGGGTGGGCATGTGCTTTGGGCTGGAGTGGATGCTGTGAAGGCTTGGGATGCTGCAAGCCCTGGCAGTCACACTAACTCTTGCCCCGACCTGATACGAGTTCCAGGTTCATGAGGTAGAAGGATCAGCTCCGTGTCTCATGGCCTCTTTGAAGTCACCTGTCATGTGACTTCCCTCAGCCATTTTCTGTAATTGCCTTCACTCCATGAAGGCTTCCTCAAAGTGAAGTCACTGTGTCAAGGGGAGTAAGGCGCCCCAGCAAGGCAAGCCGTCTTGGAAGGACCACTTACTAGGATGGTATTTTCCCCGGAAGAGTCTATAAGTCACAGTCCTTATAGGAGAAAGGCAAGTGAGAAGGGTTCCATCTCCCCTAAAGAGTTGATAAACGATCTGGGCTTAGGACACTCCACTCGATATTTCAACAGCAGCATTCCCGCTGCCCACACATTCCACCAACCACCTGGGAGCACTGCCCCCCTGCTCCCCAGTTGTTCCCCACCCCAGATGCTGTGTGAAAGCATGCTTGCTGTGGGCTTGGGGGAGCTGAGGGCCAGCACGCAGGGAGTCTTTGGTAAATCCTTCTCCATGGCCTCACCACGTTAACAAACACAACTGTACTTGGATGCAGATGAGACATAATCGGCTCCTAAACTGACAAACTGGGCATTTTTGGTACCCGTGAGTGCTATAAAGAAAATGACATTGGCTCTTAGGACTGACAATGTGAACATTGCTCTCCAGTCGACCACGGAGGGTAGGCTGGAAACCCCGTCTGTTTCCCATTTTCAGTGCTGTATTCAATAAACTGCATTCGACATTCAACACCATGTTATAAAATAGATTTCTTTAGATGGTTTTGCCTCCTAATTGTAGGCCAGTGAAGTATCCTGAGAGCGTTTAAGGTGGACCAACCAGGCTAAGCAAGGATGCTGGGCAGGCTATGTATATTAAATCCATTTTCCATCGAAGCTATCTTAGTTTATGGTGGGTTGTTGGGCTTTACTGTCATATTAAGTCAGGTATAGGAATCATGAGACTGAGCGCACAGGAGCGGGGGGCGGGGCGGCTTTGAGTGACCCTGTACAGAGGGAAGTCACAGGGAGACCTGTGGGGAAGGACACCCAGGCAGGAGCACTAAGACTTTCAGAGGCTGTGCTGGGGCCTCAAGTCACAAGTTTGGATTGGGGTCTGGCCTCACTCTTGTCCTACATTTGACAACTGAATGCCATCAAGCAGTGGCCTACGGCCACCATATTATTTAGGGGAATCTTCCATCTGACCTCAAATATTTCAGATGATTCTAGAGTTCCAGAAATGCCTGTCATGTGGTTGGGAGGTCAAGTTTCAGAGAGTTTAGGCTGGAAGGAGCTGAAGACCAATCCCTGCTTCCTTCCTCCCCATTCCCCGGGCTGCTCAGGGGCCACTGTCAAACTGCCCAGAGTTAGGCTACACAGGGGCAAAGACCATTTCTGCTGCAGAGCTGCAGTCGCAAAAGCTGCCTCCTGTAGTAGGTGGGGTAAGCACAGTTTGCTTTTTATTTGCTGTTTTATGAGCCACTTAAAACCCAAACATGTCAAAATTAGATGGGACCCAGAACTAACCTACTGACAGCAACATTTAAAGGGCTAACATGTGACAAACCAGATGGGACCCAGGAAGAATGACAATAGAGTAGGATTGGCATGGACCATGTGATGCTTCGCAATGATACCCAAGCCTTACTATATTTGGAATGTTTCGAGTTTGATCTCCACTTGAACACTCCTGGTCCACTTGGCCTGACTTCTTTCTGAGCTCAGTGATGGAGCCAGTCTCTACTCTGGCTCGTGTTTTGGACGAGACACAGTGAATGTTCAAGAGTGGGACATTAAGCCTACATTTGCCTTCTTTGTTTTCCATTCAGTAACAATTATGGCCCAGAGACACCTTCCTCCGGCTTCACTACCTGCTCTGCCTTCTACAGGGCCCCACTTGTTCCTCCCCATGGAGAAAATCCCGTTGGCTTTGTGAGCTGAAGTGAGCTGCTGGTGGCCAAGGAGGGTGCTGATGGGAAGCTCTGAAGGCTCCTTCTGGTTTATTCTCAGAGGGCAAAGAGGAATTCGCAAAGGTCAGGCATGTCTCCCTCACCCCTACAGGCTCGGTTTCCCAGATTTAAAACAGCTGAGATGGAACGAACACTCAGGAAAAGAGATCCTTTAATTTTTCTTCAGATAAGAGGAGCCGTGTCAAGATGTAAGCGTGGATGGCCCAGGTTAATCTGGTTCATCTGAAGATGGTTCATAACGATGCTGCAAATGGGATTTTGAAAAGTGACCGCTGAACTCTATGTTGGGATCCTTTAACAAGCTAGACACGATCTACCCAGCCTGCTTTTGAGACTGGTAGAAACTGTGGGTCCCAGTCAGCTGCAGGAAATGTTTCATCAATTGGACACACAGAAATACTACTACCTGCCACCAAACATTACCTTCTCAAGCCTGTCACCCTAAGGAGTAGGGGGGAAAGCGTGTCCATTAGGCAGAATGGGCATAATCATTGGTGAAACCCAGGTGACAATGGCACCTGGTTCCTCCGATTACTGAGGAGTGTGGAGAGCTATTCAGACTTAGGAATTCAAAGTCATTAGTCCCTCAAAGATCAGGCTCCCTACTTTGGCCAGTCCCCAAAGAAACAGAGGAGCCGTGGGGAGACCTGGTTGTACTAATCACAGCCAGAGGTCCTTTCCTTCTATGAGGCAGCTCGGAGTGCCGGATTTGTCAGCCATCCGTCTAGAGTCCTCCATCATGATTCCGGTCAGTTATATCCATCTTGGGTGGGTCTTCAAACCCTAATTGAGTCCCATAGCTGTGGAGATTGTTGGATGGTGTAAGTAGGGTACTAATGTTTTGTTCTGTGGGATGGACACGGAATTTTGTGTAGAAAAGAGATAGTGAAATGACAGTCTCAGAGAACCAAGTGGGCTCAGGGGGACTTTTTACAGGATCCCAGGACCCTCCCTTTTCCTAAATCCCTTCCCTTCCCTCTGACTGGTCTTCCAGTGTCCTCACTTGGGCAGGCTCTTTCTTCTTATGGCTAGTTAGCAGCTGTAACAACTGCAAAGTCCTCCAGGATCCAGAGGCAGCTCTCTTAAAGGGGGCTATCCTTGCTTCCCCAATCTGCCTCAACTCCCCTGACTAGCCCACGTTTCTGGCGAAAGTAACACTGATGAAGACACAGGGACTTGGCACCCCAGGGACACCACAGACCCGGCTCCACCACCTCTTCAGGTGGCCCTGCAGCTGACAACGGCTTGATGCCTCCCAGGATGTTTCCCAGAACAGAGCCGGCATCTGTGAGTGCAAGTCTGCAAGGATCAGATCTTCCACACTCAGATCAGATAAGGAAAATAAACAGGGTTTATTTGGCTCCACCCCTGCCAGGCATTGGCACTGGAGCCCATTCTGTCACCAACACCACCCAATCCGTCCTCCAGCTTTCAGGCCCCTGCCAGACTCTAAACAGGCTCCAGGTGCCTGCTAGGGTTGGCATGCACCATCCTGCTGTGAGGAAGCTGGCTTCACAGCGCCAACCACTTTCCTTCCCATTGATCCAGAACTGCATGTGCACATGTGGGCAGGCGAGAAGGTCAGCACCGTCCTGCAGGGGCCCAGGACAGCGGGTCACTGAGGACACTATTCTGTCTGATGAGCTTGTAGGAAGCCTCTAGAGTCTGAGTGCAGTGATGTGTCCTTTCTGTTGCCACTGGCCAGGCAGAAGCAGGAAGAGGTACGGACTACCAGATGCCATTTTAGAGTGGAAGGGCTACACTTAGCTGTTGGACTTTAACGGTGGGAAAACACCTCACGTCCACAAAATGATTTCTCTCCCCATATTCGCAATACGCAGCGGCTCAGTAGACACCCACATAAGCTGTGGGTTCTGGGGAATGACAGACGAGGCTCGAACCCGGCTCCTTATGTGCTCACTGCCTGACCTTCACAGTCGAGACAGCAACGCTCTAGCCCACATCCTCCCAGCTCTGAGCCCATCAGAGGAACCCAAACACTCTGGAAAAGACGCATGTCAGTGGCAACACTTCATTTGGCTTCTTGGCTGCTGCAGCTGACTATCCAAGACACTAGGACAGAGGTCTTAAGAAACGGCAGTCTTCCTTTAAAAAATAGGTGTGACCTTTTTGAGAACTCTTCAAATTGTCCTAACTTGCAACAATTTAGCTTTCTGCAGTGTTTCTAATGCATTCAATTAGACAGCAACAAGGCAGCAGTCTGGACACAGCTGCCAAGCTGGGAACACTGGTACTCTATAATTAGAAACTTCTATGGTTCACAAATAGACTAAAAAATGCTTAAAACACTGCCAAGCAGGTGAGACACAGTGTAATTCAAACACATTTATTCCAAGTTCCGTCAGTTTAAGGCTTGTCAGGAAATATTTCCTCAGTGAACTGAAGTTGGATGGAGCTTTTGTAGCTATAAGATCTGGTGACAAGTTTCTTATCCACATGAGCCATGCTTCTGCTACTGAGAATCCATGAAGAAAGTTTCAAAGTCCAGATTCAAGTCAGAAACGAGGGCGTCCACGAAGTCATCAATGGAGGGACACTTCTGCAGCATGCCTGCAGCCAAGCAACAGGAGGTTCAGTTAGCAGTCAGAGACACCAGAGGCAGGACACGGAACCAAATCCCTGACACTGTGGCTTCTAATCCCAGAGGTTGGCTCGACAGTCTCACATAAGAGGACTTTACATAAAGTCACAGGTAGTGTGTGACCTGAAGCTGTTCCTGACTTCAAAGCATTTTATTCTTTACACAACATCTGGCTAAGAGACTTAGGCCCAAATGCATTTCCCAAGCAATTCTGCTTGTAGCTATTACTGTCCACTGGGAACAATGTTACCAGACTAAATTGTTGAGAATTGCTGACCAGGGTAAGCTAGGGTTTCGGTCATTTGATCACTGGTGGAGTTCCAAGCACACCTGCACACTCCAAACCCAACGAGGTGTCAGTTCTTCTGCAAAGATCTTGAATCTGAGTCCCTCCACATTCCCCAGCCCCAGAAGGGAAGATGCCTCAGATCTGCAGGATTCTGAAGGTCTCAAGAACCCACCTCACCCAGAAGACAGCTGATAGACTCTGTTATGTGAAGTTTAAAATGGGTCTGGTCAGAACTGAGTGGTCCAGTTGCTAAGCAATAGGGAAAGGACATGAGGAAATATTCTAGAGCGATGGTTTTGTTCTCTACCTGGATAATAATTTAAGTGACACTTGTGTGCATGAGGCAAATCTATTGAGTAGAACAATGGTGATGCCTAAATTTTTTTTTATCATTCATTATTCAATACCAAATTCAACCTTGAAATCATACATGAAAGTAACATTATACAGATTGAACAGGTTATATTTAGAAATATATGTATATATATATGTATATATACATATGCACAACATGTATATAACAACAATGAAAATAAGAGGCCATGAACAGGAAACAGCAAGGAGAGGTATAAGGGAGGGTTTGGAGAGAGGAAAGGGAAGGGGAAAATGGTGTAATTATATTATAATCTCAAAAACTAAACAGAAATAACTGAAAAATTACCAATAAAAAAGAACACTTAGTTCCAAACTTTTGCCTTTTAGGAGAGAGGTACAATCGTGGGAACCTACAAAAGTGTCTGTTGTCTACCAACGTGTCTGGGACGCAGAATGAGGCTGGAAGAGGGCATGGGGACAATCTGAGGCTCTGAAGCAGAGCAGCAGAGGACCAGAAGAGGAAATCAACTGGCACAGGAAGGACAAGACTGAGCGAACAACCACAGGCCAACGAGAGCAGCAGAGAACAGTCATGTGATTCTAGGCTGCAGTCAGCAGTGAGAAGGCCTGGGATGGCAGGGGTGGTTCAGGTCTACAGTCAGGAATGCATTCATTTACAGCATGAATAATAAAAACCCAGAGACAGATATTGGGGTTCAACCTGAAGATCAGAAAAGCAAAGCAGCTAACTACCAGAGAAACCTTTTACCTCTACCAAATCTTCAGACCAAAGCGGCAAGATCATGTCTCCACGAATCCCCAGACTCCACACTCCACTGAGTTCCTGTCTCTTCCCCTTTGTAGCTACATCATGACTCCTGTCTCCACCTCCCTAGTGCTGGGATTAAAAGTGTGTGATCCCAAGTGCGGGGATCACCTTTGTGTGAGCTCTGTTTCTCTTTTAGACTGATTCAATCTTGTGTAGCACAGGCTGGCCTTGAACTCAGAGATCAATCTGCGTCTGTCTCCCGAGTCCTGGGATTAAAAGTGTGTACTCTCTGGCCTGTAAAGCTGATCTTCAGGCAAGCTTTATTTATTAAAACACAAATGAGTACCACTATCGTCCCTCCCCCATGCACTGTATGCAGGGTGAGACACAGGGAAGGAAAACCAGCTCCCAACATGCAGAATCCGCTAACTAGGCAGGTGTGGCTGAGAAAGATAATAGTATTTTCATTCTGAGCTACAGATTGCTTTTCTTCTCTTTCAAATTCAGATCTAAATAGCTCCATCTAGAGAAAACATGGACAGAAAATTGCACTGTAATGCCTTTATTTGTACAACTGAAAGCTGAAGCACCATATTCTTTACAGGATGAAAGCAGACACTCTGGTTGCTCAGCTTTGCTGCTAGTGCAGGGTCCTGGGTCTCCGATGCTCACCCTAGGAGCATGCTCTGTAGAGCACCTTCCAGATGCTGGCGGCGCTATGAGTAGTGTCCACCTGATTGGCCAGCAGTGCACACGCCTCCCTGAATGCCAGCTTTCTTGATGTAGAGCCCATTTGTAGGGAAAACTTTAAACATGGCTTTCAATCAATTATACATTTTCTTTTAATATCTGAAATATTTCTATAATTACATAACTGCTTATTGATAATTAAATGACTGTCAGAGGGTAAAACCATTTATTCAGAGCCAACCTACACAGGTAAGGATGACCATCTTTTGTCTTTGAAATGGGCGAGTTCAACCCAACAACCCGCCAGCATCAACATGATCTGGTCTCATCCTCGGAACAGAGATACTCAGTACCCATCCTATGCCAACTCACTGCCCTGCCCATCCTACACCATTCCTGAGCCTCAAAGGTGACTGTGGCAACAGGAGAGAAATACAAACAGCTCGGGTTTTCCTTAAAATAGTTTGTGAGGTCTGATGACTTTGTTTGAAATGTGACTGTTGAAGATGAAAGTGTATGAAGAACTTGGGACTCGAAGGATCAGGAAGGAGCTTCTGGGCACACAGCAGCTCCAATCAAAGGATCAAATCCAACACAGAAGGGCTTTACAAGTATCGACATGAACCGATTCTACACAGAGAATTAAAGACAAACCCAATGTTTGAGACAGTTTCACAAATAAGAAAAACGAAAGCTGACTCTTACATATATGTCCTGGTTAGTCAATTCAACACACGCTAGAGTCACCTGGGAAGAGGGATCCTCAACTGAGACAAATTCCACCATCAGACTGGCCTGTAGTTAAGTCTGTGGGGCATTTTCTTGATTAATGAGACGTGGGATTTGTGGAAGGGCCCAGGACACTGTGAGCAGTGCCACCCCGGGAGTTATCAGAAAGCCAGATGAACTGAAGCAGAGGAGTCAGTAAGCTCCCCTCCTCCACAGTCTCTGCTGCAGTTCCTGCCTCCGGGTCTGGGCCTGAGCTCCTGCCCTGACTTCCCTCCGTGGACGACCGCAAACTGAAGGAGAAACAAGCTCTCTTCCCTACCTTGTTTGAGGTTGGTTTTTCCTCGCAGCAACAAGAAGCAAACCAAAGCAGTGTCTACCCACCTATCTAAAAACCTGTAGGAACACTCGTGTCTGACAAAAAAAAAAAAATGCCAAATATGTTCCCTTTGTCTTTAAGTCTTAATTTGGAAAGGGTGACGGTAGCTCTGCAGTTTCTTGGGAGGCCCTGGACTGAGCAGAGTTGACAGCACAGCTCTCTGTGGAAACTACACGGGGGATATGGATGCAAGCAAGTAAGGACTGACTGTGTTCAGAACTGAAGAGAAAAATGACAACGGCAAGAAAATAAGGTCACAACTGCATTCAGACACACACTGTGCACCCATCCCAGCTCACAAAAGGAAACTACGATATTGAGTCTCATGTACCTATCTTTGAGGGTCAAGCAACATCCAATGACCATTAAGTAAGAATGTTCCAATTTATTTTTCTCATTTTACCTGACAGGCAGATAGGCCAACAAAAGACAGTATAAGTCAGGACACTTGCACCCTTGCTGGTTTACTTCTAGTACAACCTTGAAACACAGGGCAATTATTCTGGGCCTAACTAAATAAATTATGATATCAAGTCGATTCCAGAACTGATTGTTGCAGCAGGCAGGTTTCCAAAATGCACCTTGTGCCATTCCCTAGTGTCTGCTGACCCTGGGCTGAAAAGAGTGGAGGCAGAGATGGCTCACAGGGGTAGATGCAGACGTAGAATGGGCTTGCTAAGGAAGGGCCATTTAAAATGGACTGGGCACTGAGTGCCAGGCATGGTGATAAAAGCGTTAATATTCTGGCTCTTTTTTTTTTTCAGTGCATTTTTTTTGTCGTTGCTGTTGGTTTTTTGTTTGTTTGATTTTGTTTTTGTTTTTTGAGACAGGGTTTCTCTGTGAAGCTTTGGAGCCTGTCCTGGTACTAGCTCTGTAGACCAGGCTGACCTCAAATTCACACAGATCCGCCTGCCTCTGCTTCCCAGGCTAAGTGCATTTTATTTTTGAATATTTTAAATTGAAATAGAAACTCCCTCTTCCTCCCTCCAGCTCCTCCCAGTTACCAGCCCTCTGACTCCTTCCAGATGCTCTCCACTCTCAAGTTTTTAGCCTCTTTTTCTTTATTTGTTATACACATACATGTTTATCTGTATGCACAAACATCTATTAATAAAACCTGCTGAGTCTGTTTGTGTGTATATGGTTTCAAGGCTGACCATATACCAGAAACAGGTCTCTCAAGCAGTGGAGAAGCCACCCAGTTCTCATGGTTCCTGCTGGTTTTCTTGAACCCTGGGAGCTTGAATCCAGAACCCATGTTCTTTAGGTACTAGGATATGGTTTTAATGTTCTCTGATTCTGTGAGACAATATTCCTTCTAAAAATGTCACGGTTAATGATCAGCATCCTTGATGTGATAAACGTATGGAGAAACCCTGGACACTTGAGACTTCTTGATGTTGCAGTGACCCTACACACAAGAAAGCACTGTCCCAGCCAGAACACCCATTAGATTGGGCAGCCACACTGCTGCTCTAGAAGCACAATAGGAGCAACCAACTGTGACTACCTCAGAGGAGACCAGACAGAAAAAACTGGTTTGTGCTGGCTGGCAGAGCAGCAGGCTGGTAATGGCCACAACACTCAGGAGACTAGGAAGGACAAAAGGCCTTGCCCCATCAGGGCACATGTTGCATGCTTGTTTGTGGCTGGGACTGTCTTGTAGATAGGGAAAAAAGCACCTAATAGTTCTGAGCCTCTGGATATTTTCTGGATGTCTTCACGTATCTGTGACAAATCCTTGCAACAGAAGCCTTCTGTGCTTGGGGGAATGTTACTTACACACGCATCTATACCTCACCAAGGAGGTATACAGCACTGTCCAAGCAAGGCGCATGCTGTGACTGTACAAACACAATCTAGCCAGACACTTAAAACAGCCACACAGTGGCCTGTACTTTTCAGGCCTGTGAATGCGCTTCTGGGTACACAGCTAATGCTTCTATTTGCAAACATGGTCGAAAGCAGCTGCCTGGCTGCTGGCATGTGTAAGCTTCT
Organism: Myodes glareolus; assembly: GCF_982192425.1. Lineage (NCBI taxonomy): Eukaryota > Metazoa > Chordata > Mammalia > Rodentia > Cricetidae > Myodes > Myodes glareolus. Next base: position 26,081,497 of record NC_142037.1, on the reverse strand, counting down.
GAAGCAGCCAGCCCTGCTGAGGCAGAACTTTGCTCTGGCTCCTTTACTAAGTGCCTGGGGTGAAATGGTGTGTGCATGGGTTAGAGAATGCAGGGGATTACCGGCAATTAAACACATTAGAATTCGGTTAAGCCTTGAAAGAGCAGTTGAAGAGTTACTTCTCCCCTTTGATTCTAGTTCATAGATTGTTCAACACCAAACAAAGATGTCCAATAAATTAAATGTGTTTGTGTTTCGTACAAGTTTAATGAAAGACAAAGGAGGCCCAATGAAGAACCTATAAAGAGAACCTGTGTAAGGGGTTTTCCACCCACTTGTTCATTCACTTCTGATATTTATGCCAGGAGCCCAATGTGAACTAAAGACTAACAAAGAAATTACCTACTATCTATTAGGAAGATATTATTTATAAAATCCTGAAACTCTGTCTTATAGAACTCGTGAGGTTTAAAAGTTGAGACTGATCTTACTGGTGTCAACTTGGGAAGCTGTTAGAAATGTAACTTATTATTACTTTTTGTTTTTGTAGTTCTGGATGAGTTGAATCCAGGGCCCTCGCCTACTAGACAAGAGGTCTACCATGAGCTATATGCCTGGCTCAAGAAACACAAATGCTTGATCCTGGGACCCCCAGACCCTGCATCAAAACCAGTGTCCCAGGATCTGCATCTTGGTCAAGTACAGAATGGCTAGCCCCAGGAGACCAGCAGAGGCCATGAGCCTGAAATAAGATGCAGCTGTCCTCAGCTGGCGGCTACTGTTGAAAATTACTAGGCACGAAAGATGTGCATCTATTTAAACCATGAAAGAGCTTCCCAACAATAGGAAACAATCATAACCATTTAAAAAAAAACAGAATTGTTTGGAACATCAAATGCCAAGTTCTCAGAGCAATGACAAGGTAGTTGAAAATAAACCTAAAATCGTCAAACAGATTTCCACGAAAATGCCTAAAAATCTGTGCAGGGGTTGGGAAGGGCAGGTCAGAGGGCACTGGGAAAGCCAGAGGCTGTGAAGACACTGCGGCTCCATGTAAGGCTGGAACAGTATTCTTATTTACAAAAGAAGAAGCAGGAGAGAACAAAGAACAAGAGCAGGCTGGAGGGCAATGGCTGGGTGACTCAAGCATGCAGGTTCAGAAACACTTCTAGCAGGGTTTGTTCCTGTGTCCACCTGCTTGTTCTGTGCATGAGAACTATAAACAAACCTCAGTCCAGCAGGAGCCGGAGGGAGTTGCCACCCCATGGAAAGGCCCCACTGGTGAGCAGAGACACTGGGGGCCTGAGGGAGAGCCGTGAGTATTCACGAGTGATGCTAGTGGAGTGCTGGCTGCTGCATAGGGGTCATCCTTCGGAATTGGCTCTCTGCTAATGCACCAAGTTCCAACCAGGCCCTGACGGCGCCAAGAGCATTCACTTCTCCATTTCTACAGCTTCTTCTGCATGGTTCCCCAAACGCGTATTTTTCTTTAGAAATCAGAGTTGTCTCTGTCACAAAGATTGCCAGCTAACTAAATGGCCAGTTCACGGGCCAGGTACAAGAGCTGATGAAGTCTAGGGGATGGGGGAGTTTCAGGGATAACTGTTGAGCGTGTTCTACATGCAGAGGACAATCGTCATCCAAATGATGCTGCCTTTCTGCTAGGAAGAAGGTCCATGTGACAGGTGAGCGAGTTCTGAAGGCGAATCTGCTCTCTATCCCCACATGGACACAGGGCTCTTCTGGTCAAGGTAGGGAAGAGAGCGGCCAGAGAGTAGTGGGAGAAGGTCGTCAAGTTAGTCCAGGGGGAAATGGGGTGGGGTTTTCTCCACAGACTGTGGGTCTTTCTAGAATTGGTTCTTCGCTTCTCAAGTCAGGCAAGGACATTTTCTGTTTGTGGGCTTTGTGGGTGCAGGAGTAGTTTGTGGGGTAGATGTGCACTCCCTGGAGACAGAAGACCCTGGAGCGCTGATGGCCTGATACCAATCAGGAGAGCCAGTGTCCAGAAAGCAAGACTGCAGGACAAACAGCCTCAGCTGATTAAATTCTGGCAGAGCAGTCCTACTTAAGCTGCCCCTTACTTAGGGAGAATCTGGTGAACTGGTAGGAGCACCAAGCTCCAAAAGAAAATGGTTGTCAGGCCAGCAGGTCAGTTCAGAAAGTCAACACAGGAACTACCAGGTAACTACAGAGGTGCTGGGCAGGCTTGGGTGTGGGGCTGAATGGGACATTACCCGGTTTCCCATGGCATTTTGTGACTTAAGATGTCAGTCTAACTTTCTTCTACGTGGGCATTTTCTTCTGAAGCACATGAAAGAAGAGCAGAGAGAAAAAAAAATGCATTCTTCCTTTTCTAAATACACTTTGGAGGTCTCCAAACAAAGCAATGTACTCTGACAATACAGCGAGTATCTGGTACGTGGTTAGTTAGCCTTGGTTGAACAACTAGATAAGGACCTGTGGACCAGACACCTAATGTCGGTAAGCCTCCATCCTGCCAGAAGCAACCCAAGGGAAAGCAAAAATGCCAGTTTAATAGCCGCGAAGTTTAGGAAACTGGCTTAAGGTCACCTATTTTGCTAGACTGTCACACAGCTAAATAAGGTTGTGTTTAATGCAGGAAAATGACTAGCAACTGTAACAGTAACCCTCAGCCTTCGGGGCTTGAAAACCTACTTCCCAGTTCAAGAGTTGACGGATGAGGCTGCCCATTATTTTTGCACAAGCTGAATTTCAGGATACTGCTCTATGATTAAGTATTTAGGTGATTACCACAAAACTTATAATCACAAGCTAATTATGCAGCTCATGAATCACTGCTTATTTTACTTTTTTCTGCTCCTTGCTATCTGCTCCAAAAAGAAAAAAAAATCAGATAGCTAACTACTTAATAAAGTAAACAAACAAAAAGATCTTACTAAAGTCACCCTAATTGATGACCTGATACAGCTATAATAAAAGATTTCCTAAGAACACATCACTGGGGTGATGGGAAAATTCTGGAAAAGGACACTGGGGACAATCACACAATTTTGTAAACACTAACGCTTTTGAACAGTAAGCTGAAATGGTTAAAATGGTGAGTTTGGGGCTGGGAAGATGCTCAGGTAGTGCAAGTGTGAGGTGAGGACACACGCTCACGTCCTCAGCATCCACACAGAAACCTGGAGCAGAGACAGGTGGTCCTGGAGCTCACTGGCCAGCCGGATTTTCTGAATTGCTGAGTTTCAAGTTTAGTGAGCGACCCTGTCTCAAGAAAATGAGTTGAACAGTGAGAGATAAGACACCTACTATTGGCCTCAGGCCACTGCTTATGTTCCCCACCCCACAAACACACACAGTCCATCTTATACTATGTATACTTGACCACAGCTGAAACAGGGAGATCAAAAGTGCTCGTTCCAATGCAGCACGGGGTTCATCCGATGAAATGCTAACCCAACATTACAGAAAAGCAGATTACCTTACAAAGATGCAGGAACTCTGAGGAGGTCTGAACATCCATCCACAATACCATGACTAATTCTAAAAGTCCTCTGTAATAGTTAATGGCTACTTTTTATGCCAGAATAATTATATGTGCCAAACTCAGTTCAGACCAATTGGGAACTATAGCTACAAAGGATGCCTGACGCCTGAGAGCAGTTTAGTGACTTTTATGAGATTGGAATTCCCATTCCAAGTCTGTCTCTCCCAAGCCTGGGGCAACTGTGTGGCTCACCTTCCCCACTTTGAAGTTCCTCCTTGATAGAAGGCGGTGGCTAACCCACACCTTTAGCTGAAGGTGGAGCCCCACTATCTACCATCAGTTCCTGAGGAAATCAGACCGCCACCAGTAGTAAGCTGCCAGCAAGTCAAGTTCCTTTCTTCCTTTGAACTGGAGAGCTGCCTGCTCCCTAAGCTGCATTAGCATCCACCCCTGCTCAAACAGGCTGTGTCTCCGTGGAGTCTTGGCTGTGTTCATGTGGGGCCTCTGAACTCTCAACAGACGCAGGGCCAGCAAGTACAACCCCACATGTGCTGTGTGCACACTAGTCAGGTCTCATTTCATCATCAGATATAATAATTCTACTCACAATTACATTTCTGGGTTACAAAACATTTCGCCTTTTGAAGCTCAATGTCTTCTCGAGGCCAACATGCCCACACATTAAATAAAGACACACCCTCTTAAAAAACCCAGCACCCGTAACCAAAGCGAGGCCTCAGCCCTGAGAACGCAGGTGCTCTCTTTCATTTCTTTCCTTCCTTAAAGCTCTCAGCTATTTCTGAGGCTATGCTGGGTGAATAACCGAATAAGCAAAAAGGAAGGAGTCTATTTACTTACCTATTATGCCAGGCTAAAATCTACCTTTATTACTGAAACTATGTCATAAGCCCAGTGTTCCCAACGCTAGATCTGGTGTCATGACACGTGTCTTTACTTACTCCTAAGTAAACGCTGTTCAAGAAAAGGAGGTTCCCACCAGCGAGCATGCTTCAGGAGCCACGTCCTGCATTCACACTTGGCATATCCGATTTTATTGTAAGGTCATTTCCCTGTAGGTAAGGCGAGAGAGGTATATCCTTTCTAGCTGGTGGACCACTATGCAGACTGGTCTCGGAGAGCTCAACAGCATCTTTTTCAGCATAATGTATTTCTGATGAAGGAATTCAATTACCAAAAATTACAAAGGAATAAGGGGAAAAATACAGTGGAACATGCGGGCAACTATTTCCAAGGCAAGGACTGCCTGGTAGAACCTGAAAAAGACGCTGAAGGAATTACCAGCCCACGCAAGGTGAGTCAGTTCTGCAGTTGAAATCCAAGTTCTGTCCTTGCTACTGGGTGACTTCAGGCAAGTGAATTACTAAGCACCCTGGACTGTTCAAAGGATTATTGCCACTGTTCTCATCACCTTTGCTACTTTTGTAACTCTCCCCTACACATTCAACTCTAAAAACATAGAGTCAGACGATTTGTTAAGATCCAACAGAAAACAATGCTTGGAAAAAATCAGTATACAGGGTATTTATTATTTTAATGGAAATCTCACATTAGTGTGAAATTGTATGCATATCACCAATTTCATAATCCAAATTCATTATCATTAATGTTGCACTACACCCAGAAATGTCTCCGTTTAAGTACCCGAGACACATACACTAGAAGGCAGCCTGTGACGATTGTTGAGCATTTTCTTACTCCAATGCTCTGTGGCAACATTTCCAACAGGAGGTGGCTAGAAAACGTTAGTTTCAATTTCTTTTAAAAAGAATTATTTTATTTCTAATTATGCTTATGTGTGTGTGCACTGCACTCGGGTGCCTGAGGAGGTTAGAGAAGTTATAGGCAGGTGTGAGCCACCTGCCATGAGTGCTGGGAATCAAAGTCGGGTTCTCTGCAAGAACAGTCTTTGCTCTTAATGTGGAGCCAGCTCTCCAGATGCCAAGTTTCAATTCCTAAGCTAAACTCTTCTCTACAGGCTGATTCCCTGTTGCAGGAGATGTTCCAAGTGTTCTATCAGTGTATGCCCAGCATCAGTCCACTCAGAAGCTCAAGGCCTCAAGAGTACTGGGCAAGAAAACTGTGACTCCAATCAGAGCTCCAGGCAAATGACATCAGCTTTTCTAATGTTACTGTCCATAATGTACAGTCCCAACCTCATATTAAGAATGACATCTGGTGCCCCTCAACCAAAGACTGAATAAAAAAAATGTGGTGGGTTACACAATGTAATATTACACAGCTATAAAAAATAATGACATCTTGAAATTGCAGGCAAGTGGATAGATCTAGAAAAAACTATATTGAGTGAGGTAACCCAGACCCCGGAAGACAAATATAATATGTACTCACTCACAAGTGGCTTTTAGACATAAAGCAGAGAAAAAAACAGCCTACAATTCACAATCCCAGAGAACCTAGACAACAGAGGACCCTAAAAGAGACATACATGGGTCTACATAGGAAAGAGAAAAAGACAAGATCTCCTGAGTAGGTTGGGAGCATGGGGGGCAAGAGAGAGGGTAGAGGGGAAGGAAGAGGAAGGGAGGACAGTGGAGAAATATGTATAGCTCAATAAAAACCAATAAAAAAGAGTGGCATCTGGGAACTGGGCACAGTGGTACACACCTTTAATCCCAGTACTCAGGAAAGAGGGAGGTGGATCTCTGTGTGAGAGAGATCCTGTGTCAAATTCCAATCCCCCACCCCCCAAATAATACCATTTGTGGCCTAGAGAGATGCCCAATTGGTAAAATGCTTGCCACAAAAGCATGAAGACCCGAGTTTAATCCCCAGCACCCATATAAACCCAGGTTTAGGGGCATGGGCTTGTAATGCCAGCCCTGGACTGATGGGCACAGCTCATCCCCTAGGGCTTGACAGCCAGCCACTTTAGCTGGTTCAGCGAAAACCCTGTCTGCCTCAAAAAGTAAGGTGGAGACATGATGAAGGAAGACACTTGACCATGACCTCTGACAAGCCCCCTGCCACGCATACCCTTACACACTTTTAAATTTACAAACATGTATACATACACAAACATACAGAGAACATCACACGTGCAGATGACTGTTAATATTTAATGATGATCCCACTAAATAATCATGGCATCAAAATATATTATCTATGTGGTATTTTTAAAATGTACATGCATCTAACCATGTTTTAAACAATGACTTTACTATTATTGTGTGGGTATGTGCACCATGGCATGTAGAGGTCAAAGGACAAAGGAAGGAAGCTGGTTCCTTCCTTCCACCCTTATGTGGGTTCAAAGTATTGAACTCAGACCACCAGGTCTATAAGGAAAGTACCTTTACCCACTCGAGTCATCTAACCAATCCTATCCATATATTTTTTAGAAATAATTTCAGTTTGTAGTCTAGACTGGCCTTGAATCTGCAATAAGACAGAAGTGTCTTAAGCCACTTAAGTGCTGGGGTTCTATACATAATGTCTGGCATTTACATTCTTTAGAGGACATAATGAAAAAAATAAAACCATTGGTATATTTTTCTGGTTGAGTCTGTTGGCCAGAAGTTATTTTATTGGGGCTTTTTTGGTTCTGAAATAAGATAAACCCAGACATTTTTCTGAAATGTTATAAGTAAAATTATATCTAATAGAATATACCAGCATCTATAATTCAGAAGAAACTATCAAAGGAAGCACCAACCATTAAAGTAGGAAGTGACAAGTGGGTTGAAGAAGACAGGGGTGAAGGTGTAGCTTCAGGAAGGCAGTAGAGGCGGGCTGAGCCAACCAATGCTGGACCACTCCACACTCACGGTAAACCCAGTGCCACTGACAGTACTGCTGACCAGCCCAGAAGGACTAGGGCAGTGGCCAGACTTCATCGCACCTATTTCCATGACTGTACACAGTACACTCTGATTACATCATCAGCCTTCCTGTGGAGTGAGCCTGCTTCCAAAGTGTTGCTGACAACACAGCACAGGAGCTCTGTCAAAAGCTCAGTGAATATTTTTTTTAACAAAATCAGAGAAGAAAATTTCTCCAATCTAAAGGAGAGGCCTAATACAAGAAGTATACAAAACACCAAACAGATAGGACCAGAAAAAAAAAAAAAAACACTTGCGTATGACACATACTAACCAATACTAACCAAAACACTAAACACACAGAACAAAGGAAAAGCTGTAAGGGGAAAAAGATAAAGTAACATAAAGCCAGGCTCATTCAAATAACACCCAAGTGGCCAATGGAGCCATGGTCCTCAACCTGTGGGTCGCAACCCCATTGGGGTCAACTGGCCCTTTCTGGGGGTAGCCTCAGACCATCAGAAAACACAGACATTTACATTATAATTCATAACAGCATTAAAATTACAGTTATGACATAGCAATGGTAATAATTTTATGGTTGGGGGTCACAACATGAGAAACTGTATTAAAGGGTCGTAGCATTAGGAAGGTTGAGAACCATGCACTGCAATGGAGATTCTGGAAGACAGAAGGGCCTGGACATATGTTTCACAAACTCGAAGGAACCACAGATAATAGCCCAGATTACTGAACTCAATAAAACTATTGATTGACATTGTGATTCAATACACAGAGAACAAAAAACATTCCATAATAAAACCAAATTTGGCAATTTCAATCTACCAATCCAGATTAGCTACATTCAAGAATTACACAAGGAATAAATACTCCCAGTGTGGTTGGTTTAAAAAAGGGGGGCCACCATATAGGAATAAAATAACGTAAATCAATAAATATTGCTCAATGGTAACTACTAACATTAATGGTCTCAATTACCCAGCAAAAAGACACAGACCAACAGTTTTGATTAGAAAACAGGATCCATCCTTCTGTTGTACCCAAGAAACACACCTAGTCATCAAGGACAGACGTCACCTCAGGGGAAAAGGATGGAAAAGGTATTCTAAGCAAATGGACCTAAGAAGCAAGTACATGTGGCTATTTTAATAGCTGACACAATAGACTTCAAACCAAAACTAATTAGAAGAGACAGGAAAGAAAACTACATACAAAGTAAAAATCCACCAAGAAGAGACTTTAATTCTAAACATTTATGGACTAACCACAAGGGCACCCAAGTTCATAACAGAAACACTGATATCGCTAAAATCACACACTGACACTCACACATGGGTAGTGGGTGACTTCAATTCTCCACTGTCACCAACAGACAGGCCATCCAGACAAAAACAACCGAGAAATGCTGAAGTCAAATAATGTCATAAATCTGGCTGACCTATCAGATGTCTACAGATTATTTCACCCAACAATAAAGAATACACTTTCTTCGCAGTGACCCACGGAACCGTTTCCAAAACTGAGGACATATGAGGACAGAAAGCAGTTGTCAACGGACTATTGAAAAAAGAACCGAAACAACACACTGCGTCCTATCAGAATGGCCTTGATCAATAAAACACATGTTAGGGGGGTGTGAGGAAAGGGGAACACTTATCTACTGCTGATGGGAGTGCAAACTGGTACAGCTCCTATGGAAATCAGTGTGGAGGTTCCTCAAAAGGTTGAAAATTGATATACCACAAGATTCAGCTATACTACATTTGGGCATATAATCAAAAGAATCTATACCCTACTATGGAGATACTGACTCATCCATGTCCATGGCTGCACTTTTCATAACAGCTAGAAATTGGAAGCAGCCTAGATCTCCATCCACTGATCAGTGGATACTCAAAATGTGGAATGTTGGGTATGTTACTTTTGATTACGCGCCATTTGTCTAACTGTGGGAAGCTGTGTTACTGTGCCTGTCTAAAACACCTGATGGCTTAATAAAGAGCTGAATGGCCAATAGCGAGGCAGAAGCAAGGATAGGCAGGGCTGGCAGGCAGAGAGTATAAAGAGAAGGAGAAATTTGGAAGACGAGGAGCAACAAGAGAGAGAACAAGGAGAGGACACCAGGGGAAGCCATTCAGCCACCCAGCCACCCAGCCAGTCATGGCAGAAGAAGGAAAGAAAGGGACACAGAAATGGAGAAAGATAAGAGCAGAGGCAAAGGCAGAGGGGATGATAGAAGTTAAGGAAAGCTGGCGAGAAACAAGCCACACTAACGCCTGGCATTCATAACTAAGAATAAGCCTCCATGTGTTTATTTGAGAACTGGGTGGTCGGTCCCCCACAAAAGAGCAAAACAAGCAACAGCAGTGGTGCATTTACACATTGGAATATTATTTAGTTGTTGAGATAAATGAAATTATGAAATTTGCAGAAAGATAGAAACAATCATCCTGAGTGAGGTAACCCAGACCAAAAAAGACAAATATCGCATGCTTTGTCATACATGTGGATGTTAGCTTTTAAGTTTTGGATATATGTGTGACAATCTTTTTTGTTTTCTGGGGGGGGGTTGTTGTTGTTGTTTTGTTTGTTTGTTTGATTTTTGTTATTGTTGTTTAGTTTTTTTTGTTTTGTTTTTTGTTTTTTTTTTTGAGACAAGGTTTCTCTGTGTAGCTCTGGAGCCTGTCCTGGAACTTGCTGCATAGACTAGGCTGGCCTCGAACTCACAGAGTTCACCTGCCTCTGCCTCCCGAATGCTGGGATTAAAGGCATGTGCCACCACTGTCAGGCTTAAAATGAAGTCATTGTATAAAGGGGGAGACAATGCCCTGACTAGACATCTTATGGTACCAGCTAAAACCTCCAGTGCCAGGAACAGTTGTACTGTGTTGAGTCGCTGGCCAAGGAGTCCCACAGACTCCCCATCCGAATATTGTAGGCTACTGTCGAGGCTATTGGTTACCTCTATAACCTGACAGCAGGTCCTTTTACTGAAAACAGCTTCTTTACATCATCAAACATGGAGAAATTAAGTTGGTGACAACTGGAAGTCTCACCCCTTCTTACCAGCATTCCTGATGCCAGAAGGTACTTTTTATACCAGAGGAAGGAGAAAAGTAGTTCCAGTATCATCCAGCTACAAACCCTGTAACCTACAACAGAGACTTGATTGCAAGATATACAGTGCACTAGTGGCATAAATGTTATTTTCTGATTAGGCTTAAGGTCCACTTCATGAGATGGAACCCATTCCTGATACTCCTAAAAGTGACTAAGAACATGAACTAGATTATGGGCCTATGGGAAAACCTAATACTATTACTCTGCTAAAGGAATATAGCAATAACACAAAATAGATCAGAGCATCACTCAAGCCTTATCAGAGAAGCTACTTCTTGCAGTAGATGGTAATTAACAAAGAGATCCACAACTGGCCAATGTGTAGGGAGTGAGAGACTTTGGAGCACTCAGTCCTAAATGTCTTCATCAAATTCCTCCCCTCAGGACTCAGGGATCTAAGTGGAAGAGGAGGCAGGAAGATTGTAAAAGCCAAGTGGTGGGTGACTCTAAGGAAAACAGCCTCTTTCAAACTCATCAGGACCGTCACACATACGAACACACAAGGGACCGTGACAGCACACAAGGCCTACACTGGTTCCAACCAGGCAAAAACCCCAGCACTGAGAAGGGGAAGTGGACATAAAGTCTCACTTTAATTTAAGTCTCAGATTTAATCAAGAATCTATTTTTAACTGATACCTGATGGGAAGACAATCTATCAAGTACACTTCAGGGCAGGTCCCATGCTAAGGAACAGTTAACCAATACAAAGTGGAATCCATATTTTTTGTGTACTTTTTGGCCTCATTTTATTTTTGTCTTATTAAAAAAAATCTTTTTATTTTATTTTATGTGTGTGTGTTTGTGTTTGTATGTGTGTGTGACAGAGAGAAAATATGAAGTTGGGTAGATAGGAAGGTAGGTAGGATCCGGGAGGAGAAAGAATATGATCAAAATCTATTATATGAAATAAAATTTTTTAAGAAAGCGATCAACCAATCAACCGACCTCTCTGTTTAGTTGCTTTTCTGCTGCTGCTTCTGTATTACATTCCATCACTGAGGGAAGCCAGGGTAGGAGCTACAGGCAGAACTGACACAGGCACAATGGGGCAATGTTCCTTGCTGGCTTGACCGCCATGGCTTGCTTAGTCTGCTTTCTTACACAACTCAGACTCACACTGTCCAAGCGTGGCACTGTCCACAGTGAGCTGGGCACTCAACCGAGAAAATGCCCTATATACACATTCACAGTCCAGTCCAATGACAGCAAGTCTCCATTGGGGTTCCCTCTTCCCGGGTGACTCTACTTTGAGTCAAGTTGACAAATAATAACCAGCATGCCTCACCATGACCCCCCAAACCCACCACAACAAAACCAAAAAAAAAGTATCAAGAAGGAGGAAAATTGGGGCGAGAAGAGGCTCTGGCTAATGCTAGTGTAAGAAAGATCTGATCTACCACCAGCTTCTGGTGAGAAGAGGCTTTACTCCTTGGTCTGTCAAGAGATCGGCACACCATAGGGCTTCTCTTGCCCTACAGTGTCAAAGCACAAAGCACTCAACAGTTGCTGCAGTGGTCCCACAGGGGCTCACCCCCAGCCTGCTTCATCTGGTTCTTCAGCCAGCACAAAGGTAGTTGACTCAGGAGGTGGATTAAGCGTTACACGCAATAAGCACGGCACTACTTATTCCTGGTGCTCCAGCAGCAATGACTTAGGGAATCAAAGCCTCAAACCCCAGCCACTCCTCCTGTGGCCATCTCCGTCAGGTCTTTCCCTTAAAGGAACACCGCGCTTCCTCTTTCATGTATCTGAATCTTTGAAACAGCGACTCTATTTTAATTTTTCCACTTTGTGTCTCAAATCCTACGAGCTTGTCTCGTACATGAGTAGCCATTTGCACGGTGGGTGTGTTTGGTCCTTACACCACATTGCAGGCTCCAAGATGGCTCCCAGGGTGGAGGGAGACGTACACCCCTGTGCTGCTCCACCTAGGATTTCCTCTGGAGTAGAACATTCTGGCTGGGTAGACATCTTTGAAATTCACCACAGGGGTCAGGAGGAACACTTGTTCATAGCTTTCACTGGACACTACACCCCTACACAGACAGGTTGCTAATCTTAAAACAAATGAACATCAGGGTTTTCATTCTATGAGATTACTTGTTGGGCACTATGAAAGCATTACAGACTAATTTTTTAAATTTTGGTTTTTGGTTTTTTTTTTTTTCTTTTTTCTGTAGCTTTGGAGCCTGTCCTGGAACTCGCTCTTGTAGACCAGGCTGGCCTCAAACTCACAGAGATTCACCTGCCTCTGCCTCCCGAGTGCTGAGATTAAAGGTGTGTGCCACCACCGCCTGGCTTTAAATATTATTTATTCATCCATTTACTTATTTACTTTTCTATTTATTAAGTGTATGTGCGAGTATGCACACATGCACATGCAAGCCAGAGTGATTTTTTTCCTTACACTGTGTGGGTTCCAGGGGCTGAACCAGGTTATCAGGCTTGGTGGTAAACACCCCCACATCTGTTGAGCCATCTTGCAAGCCTGAAAGTGACAGTTTAATAAATACTAGACTGCTATTCCAGTCTTGGGCTCCTGGGGTGGTGGGTGAAAGGTGAGTAACTCCTAAGCAACACAAATGGGAACTGGGAGGCAAGGTCAAAAGTCAAAGGCTTCGGGACAACCCAAGCCATATTAGGATCATGCTTGCAGTTGGCCTGGTGTCCATGAAGCTCTGAGAGCTAACTTACATTACTAACATGTACAGATTATTCTATGCTGCTTAAGTCAAGCAGCAGAATTTATCTCTGACCTCCTACAGTATTTTCTATTAATACTTTAATGCTCATTTCTCAACTTTTTTGTTCTGTTATGTTTTTGTTTTTCGAGACAGGGTTTCTCTGTAGCTTTGGAGCCTGTAATGGAACTAGCTCTTGTAGACCAGGCTGGCCTGGAACTCACAGAGATCTGCCTGCCTCTGCCTCCCGAGTGCTGGGATTAAAGGCGTGTGCCACCCCTGCCCGGCCTAATGCTCATTTCTTAAATTGTTCTAAGTTACTAGAATCACTTGGTGGTCTTCGATTAAAAGAATTACAAAATGGAAAGACTGATCTACTTTACTATGTCTTCTGGAACACTGATAGTATCATGATAACTATATGTGGCAGTTAGATGCAGAGACCAGAAAGGAAAGAAGACACAGCATCTTCAAGAGCCAAATGGCAGCATCCATTTAAGGTCTCCAATTTTTGATAATACTGATCAAAAAAGACCAGAGTATAAAAAGGGGGCAACAGGTACCCTGACATGGTGTATGCGCTGAAGGGTCTGAGCAGGTGAAAGGAGGTGAAGACCAGGCTGCTGCCTACCAGAGGAAAGCAGAGAGCAGGTGAGCCTGAACACAGAGCATTCCCTGCTGGCCCAGGCAGTGGGTTTTAGTAGCTTTACATACATGGGAAGGACTGTTTGGACCAACCACAGACATTTGTTTTGAACCAAACTCAGTGTTGCCTCTTAACACCAATCACTATCCTTTTCTTAGCCATTAAAGGAAGAGCTCCCCTCTGGCCTACATGGAAATGGAGCAGGGTAAACTAGAATTCATCAGGGGAGGGTTATAACAATAAAATAGCTAGTACAAACTTTCAAAGTAGCCCCCCCTGAGGCTGTGCTCTTCTGTGGTTTTCTCAAGGTGTCTGTGGACTGTTCACGGCTGGTGCTCGTGTCTGCCTGACTTTTGCTGTAGGCACCAGGGCAGTGGAGCAGAGCCCAACCCCCGTTACTCAGAGAGTCAAACTACCCAATCCCCTGACATACTTTTCTCATTTACAGAAAGTGAACAGCAGAAGGGACACTTAAAATGCAAATGAAAAGAACTTTTTATTAACACTGACAGTGACTTCGAACAAATGTTAACATCTTAATAGTACCCAGTCCACCAGGGAGAGAAGGCCCTCACTCATCACTGTCAGCTTCCAAGGTTCAATCTGTGGTTGCTTAGCCCCTTGCACTTAGGACAATGGCAGGAGTGGTGGTGAAGGAGAGCGGCTTACTACAAGGTACAGAAAACAGAAAAACCAGGGTCTGTGCTATCCCCCAAGAACCACTCCTTGTAGCCCGCTTCCTGCAGCTCCCTAAATAGCATCACCAACTAGGAACCAAGCATGCAAACAGGAGCCTACGGGGACATTCCATATTCAAATGTTAAAGCCATACATTTAACAAATCTCTACCAGAGGCCCTCACAGAGTCCTATGATAAGGCTATAGATAGGACCAGGAACACGACGCTCAGAGAGCAATCTGGAGGACATTAAGTCAGAAGAAAAAGGGTAAGGCAGTCCAGAGATAGGAGAGGCCTCCCTCACTACAGAGAGGAACACCATCTATGGAACTCCTGAACAACCTGTCACAGGTCATCGGAATGATTTACTTCCAGCATCAGCTTTGCTTGAGATGATAAAATTTTTAAAAAGCACCTGATCCTAGTCAGGCATGACAACAGACACCTGCATTCCCAGCACTCGGGAGCTAGGACTACCTCCAAGCCAACTTACACCACACATTAAGACCTAGGTTAAAAAAAAAAAATCATTATCACTAAAATCATCTTAGCTCTTCATGTTTAATTCTCTATGTGAGGGGGTTTCCTAAGTCGCTACAGCACACTTCAGGGAAGGCCCTCAGGAGCCCGGGCTCTGGGCCTCTGAGCATGTTCTGGCATCTGCCAAAGCTGGGCCTCCATCCCTGGAGGCATGCATGCTGGCTCAGACAGGCAGAATTTGTCATATGTTAAAGCTTATCTCTTCATGAAAATTCCACTTGATTAAAAAGTTAAAAAGCAAACAGACATTAAAGAATAAATTTGGGAATAATAGCCATCCAAAGGCAGCATGTACCTACTGAGCATGCCAGCTTCCTGCCGTGATGCCAATATTTGTGGATTAATCGGGCTGCATGATTAAAAGTTAACTGCATGCTTTTAAAACTGGAAATAATAACTGCTAATTTTTAGTGCTAAAAACCATGTAAAACGCCTCTTCTAAATAGCCACATATACATTTTGACAACAGGGAAAAATCAATCAAGCTGGTGTTGAATAATGTTTATTTAGCTTTCCTACTTCAGACATCAGTTGTATTTCTGCTGACAGACAGGGCTTATGGGCTTTGAGTGTCATCATGTTTCTCTTGTACAAACTACACCAGCAGCAAAGCCAAACAATAAGCACGTTAGGCTATGTTGTGTTAGGTTAGTAATTGTATTATCAAACAAAACCAACAACAATAACAACAAAACAATACTCAATACCTGGATGATGCATCAGTAAGACATCAAACTTTTAAAGCAGAATAAACATTTTGCCTCAATTTGAGTAAATGTGCCATAGGAGCTATGCAATTGGGAAATGAACCTGACTTCTGAAAATGTAGGTTCCCACCGCAGGGTGACTGAGGGCCAGTTCCGTCTGGGTTCCTTCAGCAACACAGGGGTTGAATATTCGTGGCTTGGAGTTCCTTGCTCTGAACTCCACACTGTGACTGATCCACAGACCTAGCATTGGCTTCTTTGTCTCCATTGCAGTGTCTATGTATTATACTCTGCTGGCTCACCTGAATTCCACAGTCCCACAGTTCTCAGTTACCATAACAACATGATGATCTCGTTAGAGTCAAAGCCTGGAGCTTTACCTCACTCCCTCACTTCAATGTCAAATCCCAGGCCACAGTGAGTCTATTTAATGAATATTTTCAGTTTATGTATTTCCCTCCAAATGCCCATTCTCCAACAGCCAGGGATTTATTTAACTTAACCTTTACCACGGCCTTCTGCTTAGGCATCTGCCCTGGACAGCCAAGGGATACCATCAGAAGCACACCCTAAATGCCCACAGTCCCCACGGCGCCTGCTCTCCCCAGTGGCATCTGTGTCACGTCACTCTAGCTGAACCTGTGTGCCTCTACCCCCACCCCGCCACAGTGGGAATGGCTGCCAGAGAGCAGAAATATGTGGCCCCAGATCACAACCTCAGTCTAATCACAAGCAAGCCATCCATATTTACTGCAATCCTGTGCTGTACAGAGCCCAATTGGTCCAGGGCTAGCCAGTTCTCTGTGGTCAGCATCTTATGCTGTGCTGGCATATTTCTTACAACTAAAAGGCCAATACAGAGGGGGACTGTAATGAAATATGTGCAGCCTTATCACCTCAGTTTTCATCTAGTGTCTTTTTCTGTCCCAAGTCCCACCCGGAACACCTTACACCAGTCTTGTCTCTGCAGGCTCTCATGTCCCTCCTTATCCACAACCGTAACAGGCTTGCCGAGTGCTGCCCAGGCCTGAGGCGGAAGGATTTCCCAGTCAGGGTTATCTGATCTACTCAGGATCAAATTCAGCATGGGATTTTGGGATAGAAGTCATGGAGGCAGCACACCTCTCATCAGGGACACAGTGCCCTCACAGCTTGCCACTGCCAGCCATTCCTCACCATCTGGATGAGATGCCACCTGCCAAACTTGTGAGTAAAGCTCCCCCTGTTCCTCTCCCACGGTATCTGGGTGGTGTGCGTGGGTTCACACCACACAGACTGAAGTGGGGGGTGCCATTTATTAAGAGAAAAGTTACACACATGATGAGAAGTCCTCTCCATGGGAATATGCCTGCTCTGTCCACTCAGTCCTTCCATCATCCGTGTCAGTGTGGATACACAGATCCACAGCTGAGGCTCCGCATTTTACCTTGGCATGGCACTATTGATTGAGGTGCTCAGATTCCTGGCTTCGGCCACTGAGAACTCTGTCAGCAAGCTCACTGCTGATGACACACTTGCCACTGCTGACTGTGCTTTTGGGCACAACTCATTCTGTGACACTGAAAACGTTCCTGGATCATTTCCAAAGTCTTTCCTGTTCTGGGGCGAGAATCAGCCATTTTCCCCAAAGAGCCCTGGTTCCATTTCAGGGAGAATGGCATGAACCCATGTTTGCATGGATGCTGTAGACCTGTCTCTGGGGGGATGATGTGATGTTCTGTCGGGGAGGATGGGGTCAACTCATGTCTGGGAAGATAGTATGAACTTGTTTCCGGGTGGATAGTGGAAACCTACATCTGGGTGGATGGTGTGACTTAGTAGTCTAGGAGAATGCATGAACCCAAGTCTAGGTAGATGGTGTGACCCACATCTTGGAGCTGGGAGTCTTCCATGCCTGGTCCTAAAAGGTCTTTTAAGAAAGGGTAAATATCTGAGTTGATTGCTTTTATTAATCTCTTTGGGTTGACCTTTGGGAGTCTAAGCCATAATCTTTTGGTTTGTTTTTGTGAACATAAATAATATCTAATGCTCTAGAAGAGATGATTCAGAATAATTATGGCAAAGTAAATGCATTTTTGTCTCTATAAAGATCTGCAGAAATGCTAAGTAGTAAACGAATTTTAATCAGCTTAAGGTCAGGCCTTGCGGGCTTCTAGACATTGGTCCTGTGAGTCACTTGGGAAGGGAGTTTCAGTTTCCTGAGAATTGACTCATTTATCTGCTATTTTTCCTCTTATCTGATTTTTAGAATACTGTCAGTTATCACTGCAAACTGCTCTTGGCCATAGAGACATCAAAATAAAGCTGAGCTTGTTGGTAGAAGGGGCTGAAGTCAGAGCACATAGGTTTGCAGGCCCAGGGCTCTGGCCAGTTCTTCCTCTAGGGCCACTGTGGTCACTCCTGCTGCTATATGGGTAAGGAGGTGGGAGGCTTTGTCATGGAGTAGACAGTGCTCAGAGGAGGCCAGAGGAAGGAGGGTTCCCTACTAATTCAGAGGCCAGAGGAGACTCTAAATGGCAATGGCAATAGCTAGGCTGTAATACCACAAAAAAAAGCAGACGACACAGACTTGGAGGAAACAAGGCTGAGGCCACAAACACCCCATCTATAGATCACTCAGGTCAGAGATCCTGCAGGGAGGCAGCAGTGGAAGGGTGTGGACCTTGGCTAGGTTTCTTTATAGAAACAGAGACCCTTGTTAGAGGGAACTAAGGGAGGTAACACACAAAAAAAGACCTTGCATGGTGACCATTTAGTAATTAGTAAAAACTATGGAAAATGAAGTAAAATCTAAACCCCAAAACTCAGCAAAGGCACAGAGAACACAAGCATAGGGCTAAGTCTTAGGGAGGATGGGGTGCTGGCTTGCATGAGGGACAAACTGCTGACACAGTCTCCACCTCTCCAGTGATGTGGGAGTTCCCTCTGTGTGCTGTGATTACCATTAATGAATAAAGAAGCTGCTTTGAACCTATAGCAAGGCAGAACTTAGGTAGGCAGGGAAGATGGAACTGAATGCTGGGAAAAAGAAGGGCGGAGTCAGAGAGAAGCCATGGAGCTGCCACCAGAGTCAGATATGCTGAAACTTTGCTGGTAAGCCACTGCCACATGGCGATATACAGATTAATAGAAATGGATTAAATTAATATGTAAGAGTTAGCCAATAAGAAGCTAGAGCAAATGGGCCAAGCAGTGATTTAATTAATACAGTTCCTGGGTGACTATTTCAGGGCTAAGTGGCCAGGAAGCAGCAAGTGCCCTCTCCTCCAACACTCCAGCACTCAGGGCCATTCTTGCTTCTGGGAAACAGCAGAGCAACCCAGGAAAGACAGATTTTCCCTGGCCAGATACTCACCAGCTCAGGGCTCTTGATCTTTATAGAAAACTATATATATTCTAAAACGACAGTAAGGAAACTGAGCTCTGGTTCATGCTCACCACAGAACTACTTAAGAAAAACATTTCAATATGGATCTTTCAGAACAGCAATGTGAATGAAAACGCCATATCTTTGTGTTTCATCTTAGGCAAAAGTACTCGGAAATTTGACACTGAATGTAACACAGAAGCTCAGCAGGGTGTGGGAGGCAAAGCCAGAACCTTCACTCACACACAGCAGAGGGGATGTGGCCTTACCTAGAATGGCAACCAGAAAGAGAGCCACACCATGTTCAGTTGGGGCGCTTTGTCATTAAATACCGTACTTGCGATACACTTCTTTATATGATCTATGGACGCATTTAAAAATCCACAAGGCCCACCTGTCAGGGAAGCTCTGACTCATTACCACATGCACGAGTGCCACACATACCCCTTCACAAGACAGTAAAAGGGAAGGAATTTTCAAGTCAAATTTCATTTTATCTTACTGAGGGAGACCGACTTTGTTAAGATACAGTGGCAGCTCCAGGAAGGGAAAATCCAGTTCTGTTCTGCCACACTTCTTCAGTGGGGAAACCTGCTTTCACCATGCTGCATGGTCACGGAGGGGAAAGGCCCAGTCTCAGGGCAGCCTGCTGTCCCCTGTGAGAACCACTGAGTGCAGTGCCGATGCCTGGCAGCTGGGGCAGCAGAGACACGACTGCCTAGCAGCAGGCTTTCCCTGATGAGACAGAAAAGGCACCACTGTGAGCTCTTGGGGCTCTCTTGGGTGGGCTGCAGGCCGCTGTGGTCTGTCTCCAGGGGCTGTGAATGCTGGAGGGACCAAGTGGCTAAGCAGATGGCTCACTGTGGATCTCCAGCACATCTGCTCTCAGTGTATGTTACTGAGGATTCAAGAGGCGCCTCTGAGCTCTCCGAGAGCGCCCAGTCCAGGGTCTCTGACACCACACAGGGGCATAAGGCCCCTGAGAAACGGTGCAGGGCTATACTAGAAACTCATTTTTACCTTCAGAGTAGCAAATGAAGGCCAGGTTTGATCAGAGAAGTATGGAGTCTGAGAAAGGCATGCTATTTTCTTCTGTTATCTAATTCTTCATATTCAGAAACAGTTAAATATATAAAATACCTAAGAAGATGGAACTTTTCCTAAGTAAGTAAAGTCAACTAAGTCAAATATGCTTTGAGGAGTTATGTGGTCCCCAACTTTGTTATGGCTGGTATGTTCAAGCCCTGAGGGCAAAGGAGACACAGAGCAGGCTCAACTACTGAAAACCCTTAGTGCAGCTGCAGGTGAGGCAAAGTCAGGCAGCATCCCAGCTGAAACACAGCAGGCAAGCGGAAGGCATTCTGCAGAGTGCACTGTAGCAGCCAGGAGCAGACACAAAGTCCTGACGACTGTCCCTACCTTTGCAAAGGCAGAGACCTGCGGACCTGACCACAGGTTTCTGGCAAATTCTGGCAGGTTTAGGATTCTTTTCCAGCCACCACATTTGACAGCCCTTCCTTGACCAGTCCCAGTTCTGCATCTTATTTGCCCATATTCAGGCAGACAGGGCCCACCTTAGCAGCCAGCTATATAAATCTGGGCAGTCTGAAGCTGGAAAACCAGAGCAGTTGTGGGGGCCAAGTGAGAAGACTCCAGAGCCCAGCTCCCAGCAAGCCCCTCAACAGAGAGGAAAAGACTCCTCCAGGGTTTCTGCCCCAGGGAGGGAACTAGAAAGATTGCCTTCTAGACGGGACCAGGGGCAGCAGGCTGAGGGATTTGTCCGTGCAGCTACTTCTAGAGTCGAGACCAAGACTGGCTGGAGTCAGGTGACCAGCAGACCCTGCTACTTCTGAAGGTGACCTGCAGACTTGCTCTACAAGGGACTGCTTTCTGCAGGCACCCAGAAGTCCCTGCCACACCCCAAAAAAAGCTCTGAGCTTTAACACTTTTCAGCTGATATCTTATCTAGCATACCGCTGCTAAGAGTTCACACCAGTTTCATTTAAACCCCACCTGCAATCTGTCTGGCTTGTCCCATGCAAAGCCTGTCAGTTGATAGTGAACTGATATCAAAGCATCTCTCACTTGTACTCTGGCTATCTACCTACTGCGTTCTTGGAGGAGGGTGGACAAGAGACTGTGGGAGAAAGAAGATGGTCTCCGCCAAGAGCTTCACTTATACATCCCAAAACACAGCAACCCTGTCAGTTAAGCCCAGGGGTGCCCCGAAGTCAAGGCTAAAATGCCAGCATCTGACATCCTGTTTTGTGTGTAGATACACAAGTGAGTAGCTATTGTGGGTCTTGTCTTATAAATCCAACTCTTGAGTTACAACAGATGTTGTGACCTCTCTGCAGATCCCCCCACTCATGTAAAATACCTTGTGAATCAATAATAGTATCTGGTGGGAAAACATAAAGAGAAATATAAAATACTGTACAAGCAGAGTAGGTCTACCGTTGGTGCTAACTGGAATCTAAATTCTACAGCTGTAGCACAAACCATGGACTTGTTTTTCTCTCATGAGAATGGGAATTTGAGTACAAAAAAATACCAGGTTTTTTTTTTCTCAAAAAATGTTTCAGATAAAGCACAAAATTTGTAGGAGGAGGGTGCACTATGGTTCGGGGCAGAGTAGAAAATCCGAGCAGTTAAGAGAATCATGAACAATTAAGTATGACTTGTGCTGAACAGTGTTGAAATTAATATCCATGTGAGGACAGCATTTAGAGCCCAGGGAAGCACAGATGTCACACACAGCACAAACTATCACCACAAGCAAGCAGTTTCTCCAACGAAACGGGCTGTCTACACAGGACTAGATACTACCCGTATGCAATCCACTGCCTGCTATCAGAGCCAATTCATGTCCCTTCTGCCTGGAGCCTGTTTCTTGGGCTTCTGAAAAGCTTGGTCTTTGCTGCAGAGCCAAGCTTGAAACGTGGCTCTTCTGTTCACTCCTCCCAACAGAAGCAGGGAGTCTGGTCTGCTTCATCATCTATAAAATGGAGATGATGAGGGTTCATGCCTCAAAGGATTCCTAAGGAGATTAAATTAACTACCATGTGAGAATCCTTTAAAACAGTTCTAGCCAGGCATGTGGTAGTGCATGCCTTCAGCACTAGCTATTTAGAAGGCTAAAGGAGAAGGGCTGCTTCAGTCTAAGAGCCAGGGCAACATAGCCAGACCCTATTGCAAGGAAAAAGTCACACACAAGCAGTTCTAGATGTAGCAAAGATCAAGAAGGGCCAAGAGGGATCGAGGAGGACACTGAGGCAAGATTAGCATATGTTCTTCATTAAAAGCAGGCAATTTGGAGTTGTTCACTGATGCACGATACCGTAATGTCATCAAGCATTGAGTACAAAGGGAGCCTAGACCTCAACAACCCAACCAACCCAGGCAGGTTGATCAAAAGAACACAGGCTCGCAGGAGCAGTGTCTGCCTTGGCGTCTTTTATTCCTCTACCCCTGGAGCTTACAAGCAGGCCTGGTGAACACTGCTACTCACATGCTTGAAGAACACAGGAAGAATCAAATGCAAGGATCTGGCCTTAGCGTCAACAGTAGACATGAGGACACTTTAGAACAGTTACTACCAGGACAATAAAACAGCACTCCGCAAATGCTGGGAGTCACTTCCTAGGGCAATTTCATTACAGTCAAAGGCTTAGCTATAATTATAACTATCAATATACTGAGAGTGTCCAATAAGAAGCACATCTCCCTACAAACATTTGTGAGGACATTCCATGAAAATTCATGATGGTCACTCCCACCTACAATTAAAATTTCCATAAATTAACATTTGTCAATATAGAAAAACAAGAACTAATTTTGATACTATTAAAAGATGCTTTAGGCCTCCTGGGGCCATGGGGCCACATGCGGCCAGTAGACATCCAAGTATCACTACAACAAACACATGTGATAGAGGGGTAGGAAAGAACAAAATGGAGCAGGTCCGCAGGATGCCATATAACAACCTGGAGCTTACATAGATGTCAACTCAGCGACCGAACCTGCTGTCTGGTCGTGGCAGCCCCCACCACCCTGGCTCTGGGCATGATAGAAGCTTGAGATGAGGAAAGGTTCACCTTCTGGCTTGGACCTCCTAGAAGAACCACTGTGAACCAGAGGCCATGTTGGTGCTGGTTGCCCATGCTGCTGCCCAGATCGCAATGAACACTGACATTGGTGATGTCCTCAGGCTTCGCTGCCTTAGGGAGCCATGCTGATGTGAGTACCATGTTGAGGCTTGTGGTCCATGCAGTCACTAAGGGCCATGAGTCGGTCAATGGTCCTGATGCAGCCAAGGGCCATGTTGATGTCTGTGGCCAGCACTACCATTGAACCCCTGGCAGAGGCCTGTGGTTGGGGCTGCTGCCTGAATCCATATTAATGTCCCTGGGCTCAGGAGAGACAGTCCTGCCCCTTGGTGGAGCACCGTGCTACAGTGCAGACAACTGTTCCGGCTACCACAGGGCTCTCATCAGCTCATGGATTCTGCCATCTGTGCAGGAGGCTGGCCACTAGGAATTTGAGCATGCTCCAGTGACTACAAGGACCACACAAAATGGAATTCTTTTTTGGTGGGGGTCATGGAGGAAGGGGGACAGGCATGGGAAGACTGGGAGGTGAGCGGGATCGGGATGCAAGGTGTGAAATTTACAAATAATCAATATAAAATAATACTTAAAAAGATGCTTTAATTAGGTTCTAATTTTTTTAAAATAGATCAAATCTCTAACCTTAAGCTTTAAGTTTCTCAGAATAAAAAAAAAGGAATAAATGCATGAATTCTTTGGGCTAAAATAAGAGCAAAATCCAGACAAAAGTAAGCCCTCCACTATGACCTGTTAAGAGCTAAAGGCATATTTCCCGGGACTTTGGTAAGTTAACTATTTTCTATAGAGAATTACCAACATTCTGAAAGCTGACTCTGTATCACATACCCCATGCAGACTAAAACAAACCCCGAGTTCCAGAAGAGGAGGCAGTGTGGGCTGTACTTTACCTTGAACCATGAGCATGGGCTCCTTGCCCCCACCATGGGCTAACATCTCTCTGCGGTAGCGTTCCCCGGCGGCCCTGGGGAAAAAGATTCTGTTAACACACCAGCTCACACAGTCTGTGTGGCTCTATCTATCCGTCTTGAGCTCTAGGGGACATTTTATACTTTAAAATAAGGTATTTAATGTTTTTATGTTTTATGCAAATTATAGTTCTTTAAACACAACCAACTACACAGTTTAATGAGATTAGGTAAACTTTCTGGCATTGTACTGGTGACCGAACCCAGGACCTTGTGCACGCTAGGCGAGTGTGCTACCACTAAACTACACACCTAGTAAGACTCTCATCCTACTCACTCTGCAGGCTTTTTGTGCATAACAGGTAATTCTGTCTTAACTTGTGTGTGTGTTTATGAAGCACATGTGTATGTAGGTGGTATGTGCAAGTGTGTGAGTATGTGGAGGTCAGAGGTCAACCTCAGGTGATTCATCAGTGGTTCTCTACCCTACTTTGGAGAGAATCTTTCTCACTGACTCGGGAGCTCACTGATTCAGCAGCCTAGCAGGCTGGCTAGCGAGCTCTGGGATGTTCCTATCTGTACCTTCCCGGCACTGGGATTGCAGGCCTACGCCACTACACCTGGGTGCTGGGGACTTGGACTTCTAAGCAGCTTACATCATGAATAAAACATGACCATGATCAGCACCTTAACATGAGCACTAAGGCAAAGCAGGAAACTCACAGAGGCAGGGCAAGGTGTGAAGAGGCTTCGCCACCTTCTGACCTTGGTGTGAAGAGGAGGTAGTGTCCCTCCTTCTGGCCATGGGCAATAGCATCCTTCCCTCAAATCAAAGCCTTCCTCTTTGGCCTCCCCTAGCATGCCTCTGCTCTGGAGTCCTGTGTGCCAAGGAGACCCAATGTCTGGCTCTTAGTTTGAATTCTTTGGTGCGGAACATGTAAGCCTAACTCTGGATGCTGAAGAGAGTGAATCATGAGTTCCAGGGCAGCCTGTACCGCCTGCCTCAAACAAAACAAAACACCAAACCAAATACAAGAGAAAGAAAAAAGGACTCTTTGACAGAGTTTAGGAATTTCCTAGTCCAGCGAGAACTTTTACAAGCTAACTTTTACATGATTGTAAAAGTACAGCAGCTACGTGTCTAGGCAAGAATTCACATATAATCAACAGAGAAATATTTGGAGATATGTTTTTATTAGCATGTGGCTTTCTATTAAAGTACAGATCCTTCAAACAAGGTGAAATTTTGTCTATTTTATAGAAATCTTCAGTAAAGAGCTACCAGCCCTGATTTACTGCAGTCAAGCTGGCTGCAGACCCTTTGGAATAATAAGGTCTGTAGAGCAGACCAAGTGTCTGCATATGCAAGGGACGGGAGACAAAGTAAAACATGGGTACCAACCTATAAAAACCAGTAAAAACCTGATGACATTAGATCCAAGTTGAGAAGACTCTGGACTGAATGTGATTACTAACTTCTGAGATTATTTCAATCTGTGAAACTGTGGGAAAGCTGAGGGGTACGCAGGGAGTGTACAGAGACAAGCAGGCGGGATGGGAGACCCCAGAATCCTCCTGGTCCTCTGCTAGCTGTCACCATCTCATGAGCCCCCGTGGGCTCTGATGGAGAGCCAGCTCTGCAGCTGCTGGAAGGCCACATGGAGTTGAGGCTGTGTGAACAAAGTGCTGAGCTGACAGCCATCTCCTGGAACTACTGAGGAGTGTCAGAGATATCTCACTTAGGTGGTGAGAAGACAAAGTGCTCTCAGCGACTATGACGTCAGGCTGTAATTACTGGTTTGCTTCCAAAGGAAGATCCTTCGAAGGAATCCTGAGACCAGAGCCACAGGTCCTCTGGGCTCCTCCTGCTACAAGGTCCTGTGAGGACACCAGGAGGAACTCAAGAGGAGACACAACATAACATGCCCTGCTCTTCTTGCCCTGTACCTTCTAGACCTTGGCCAGAAGATGGGCCACTAGCCCTCACCTGAGCACTCTATGGCCAGGTCTGCCTGTTCTGGGAAGGGGTGGATCTGACGCTCCTCTCACTTTCAAACACTAACTACAAGGGGCATATTTGCTGCTCCTCTACTGATACTGTGCTCCTGAGAGCGGCCCAGAAAGTCAGGTCTTGGAAATTATATCCAAACAGCCAATGCTGGTCTAAACCGCTGGTCATCCAATTGAAGGACATATGGGGAAGGTTTCATAGGCCCCTCGGAGGTCAGACAGCAGGGAGTGATGAGAGGCAGTGCACCGAGGCACTTGCGCTGCTCAAGAGGCAGTGAGTGGCTGCCAGGAAAGTCCCACAGAAGGCTTTAGAGCTGCACAGTGAGGGAAATTTCACGGTCACATCACAAGATAGAAGGGACCATTGCAGAAAGAGGCCTAATAAGAGAGGGGTCACAGTGTCCCACCCACTGCCAGGCCATTGGGTGCAGTGTATATGTTGCGTCTTATGGATTACAGAGAAGATGTTTCACATATTGCCCCGCCCTACCCTTGTTACCTGTTAAAAGGATCCTGTAGGAAGCACTCCTTCCAGACCATGGACGCTACAGCCCTGGACATCAGGTATGAGTAATATTTGGCGCCATATCCCACAAGGTGGCTGAACCTCAGCTGCCAAGCCTGCCAAAAAGAAAGTCAGCACAGGAGCTGAGAACAGCATCTGTGAGGACACAATGCAGCAAATACACAGAGCTTAGACGTCCCAACTCAGACCCACCCCAGAGTCACGCCACTCAGAATGTCGGTACTGTCATATCTGTAGACTATTACGGGCTCACTTCATGTCACTCACAACGTCAGTACTGTCATATCTGTAGACTATTTTGGGCTCACTTCACGTCACTCACAATGTCAGTACTGTCATATCTGTAGACTATTACGGGCTCTCTCAGCCTCCCCCCCAAATGTGTGTGAATAGATTAAGATTATAAACCTCAGAATGTGGCTGGATCTGAAATGTGTTAAGATTTATTTAACTTTACGTGTGAGAGTTTTGCCTGCATGTATGTGCACCACATTTATGCCTGGTACCCATGGAGGTTAGAAGAAGGCATTAGAGCCCCTGGACTGGAGTTACAGGTGGTTGTGAGTTACCATGCAAGTGCCAGGAATCAAACCCAGGTTCTCTGCAAGAGCATTGTTCTCTTAACCACTGAACTATTTTCTCCAGTCCAAAATGTGGACAAAGACCCCAGAGACAGGTATACAGATAAAGATCTCTGTACACAGAGAAGGTTCCATTTGCAGTACAAGGCACGGCCTCAGAAAATGATAAGCTGACAGCCTGGCCTTCAGCCTCCTGGGGTAGGTCACTGCTAACACACTTCCGTGTTAGAGGACCCAGTCTGGGGGCCTAAGTGATGAAGATACTCAAGAACAACCTCACCTCAGGTGAGCACACCTTTAGCATACAAAATATATTTTACTGTTTAATTAAATTCTCATGGCCAATTTCTCTTCATTGAGTTTAATTACTTAGTACATTTTATTTCATATGATAACCTAGAAAGAATACAATGTCATGAGCTGACTTATTCTTGGTATCTGACTCTGTAACCACCGTTTGCTGTGTGACTTCATTTCTGAGGAGGGGTTTCCTCAGAAATGTGAATGTGCTCAGAAAGCTGAATGTGCCCACATTTCTATTATGTCACTTTATGGTATTTCATATCATTTTATGTCAATGCTAAAAGGCACAGAGTAGGAGGGGAAAGAGGGTAGAATTACGGGATCTTTGCTGTATAGAGAGAATTGCGTGTGGTACTTTCAGAAAAGACACGGGATACGAGCCCAAGGCAGCATGAGGGACGCTGCAGTCAGTATGCAGAAGACTCTGGATCCGCCTCCTGGAGACCAGCTTATCTGCTAGTCTTGAAAGGGAGGAAGCAGCCAGCCGGCTATTCTGCCCATAGTTTGTCACTGTGGGATGTATATCGCAGATGGACGGAGGGGACAACTCAGCGGGAGCAGCAGGAGGGTCAATGGAGAAACAGAGGCCAGACCAGTTGTGGGCATCTGAAGAAGAAATGTGGGGGCACCCACACAAGGGCAGAGAGCAGCTATTTTACAAAAGACTTCATGGATCTTTATAGGAAACGACTAACATACTGGAGACTTCTTTTCCTACCAATACCATGGGAAGCACACCCACTGCAAGGGTGTGCAGGGGCAGGCACCTCAGCTCCCTGGACGGCATTTCTGACCAATAGAAGCAGATATGAGCATTGTCCCAGCAGGACACATGGGGGCTGCAGTTTTCTGACACTTTATTTATGTATTTATTTATTTATTTATTTATTTGTTTGTTTGTTTGTTTGTTTGTTTTGAGGCAAGGTTTCTCTGTGTAGCCCTGGCTATCCTGGAACTCACTCTGTAGACCAGGATGGCCTCCCAGAGATCTGCCTGCCTCTGTCTCCTGACTGCTGGGATTAAAGGCGTGTACCATACCACCCGGCTTCCTGACATAATTTTACACTTTCTTCAAGCATATATTTTATGTGACCTAAAATATTTTTTTAAATGAAGCCCTTTTTTTCTTGTAGAATCATTCTTTAACAAGTCTTACATTCCCTGAGACATAAAGGATAAGTAAACTGTAATTCTTACAACTTTGTCATTTGCTATAAACTAGATATGCAAATTCTAGTTCATACATAAAGAAACCAAGATATCTAAAAAGATGGTCCCTTTATCACAGAGGCGTGGCAAGTCTCAGGATACTATGAACCCCATGCTTAGCTCACAATTTAAAAGTCATGATCATGTGCTAGTTACACGATTTCTATCTCTTTTGAGGTAATTACTCTGCCCGGAATGGACAGGGTGCCATCACAGCCATGTGCAGAAGTATCCCAACCTGCTTGGGACACAATCCTCAGTGTCTACTCTCCCCTTTCTATGAAAAGACATGATTAGGAATAAGGTAGACAGTGTGCAGGCCATGCCCCGAAGGAGACGGTTTTGTCTAGTGTGTACCTGGCAGTGTCCTGTGGAACCATCCTTGTGGGCAACATCCAGCAATGAGGCACACAGTCAGTTGGCACACGGGCTCTGATGCCTCCTGACCACAATGCAGACTACACAAATGCACTTGCTGCCATCCTGTGTCACTCTCAGAGTGACCAGGTCTGCTGTACCCAGCACAAGGCATGTCCTCCCCTAGGCTCTGGTACAGTCCTCACAACAGCACGTAACAAGAACAAACACTCTGAAGTGAGGCTGCCCGAGTCTGTGGGAGGCTTCACTATTGCTGGGAAAAGCACTAGAAACGGCCGTCAGCTTTCTGCCTCTTGCAGAAAGGAGGCAAATGAGAGAGGCCTGACTATGGGCCTTGTTCAGACAAGTGGTGCGTGTGTGTGTGTGTGTGTGTGTGTGTGTGTGTGTGTGTGTGTCTAAAGTTCAGCAGTCAACGTCAGGTGTCTTCCACAGTTGTTTGCCACCTACATTTTTGAGACAGGGTCTCTCAATGGCCTAGAGCTTGCCAAGCAGACTACTGGGTCCCCTGCTGCTACTTCCCCATCACAAGAATAAGAGACATGTACTGCCAAGTGAGCTTTTTGTGTGTCCTCACACTCATGCAGCAAGTACATCTTCTCTGCCCCCACAGTGCTCTTTAAAAGCAAGCCAACGAGTCCAGGACCATTTGTGGTCAAATTTCAGTATAGCTAACTTTGACTAGCTATAATCTGCCAAAAGGGTGGGCCTCTGGAATTCACTGAGAATGCACACAGAGTTCTGTATCATCTGCCGTACTTGGAAGGGGAGCCTTCATGCTTTTATGGCATGCAGGAATCTTAATCTACACCTGGGAGTTTCTCAGAGAGCACAAGGCTGTGATGAGTCTTCTGGCAGAACATGCTTGCCCCTTCAGCAGGACAGAGATCTAACATCTCACAGGGCCCAAGGGGCTTTGTCTTTTGTTCTGGAAGAACTAGCTTCACAGTCACGGCAGAGCAAGTGGATAGTGTAGATACCTGCTGAGTACTGTTTAGTTCTAGCTCAAGAGCAGACATACTTCACAGCAACGTGGATGAGCTAAGAAATGTCCAAGTTCCTTAGTATCAACTCAGGTGAGCCCCATATAAACCTCACAATACAAACAAGACCGTTCAGAACAGGAGAGAGATGTCAGGAGTGTGGGGATAGCCACCTGCACTGTGGAGTCAGCCTTATTGCTCTCTCGCTCTAATTACAGCCTGGACTTTGGTTCTAAACCCTTCTTTTACCTCCAGACACACTAGAGAAATCATGCCTACCTGACACCCTTCATCAGAGGTTTGTAAGGTCGTGGATAAGACCTGCAATTCCACTGCTGTTTGAACACAATTACTAGATTCCTGCTAATTCAACCTAATATTATGTTCTTGTGTCCATTTCACTCTTTCATCGAAAAAAATGAAAGCCATTATTCTTTCTGGAATGAGGCTGCAGTTCTTTGGAGTGAGGTGTCGTTTCCCCTTTAAATCTTCTTCTGAAGAGGTATGTATCAAAGAGCTTAGTTCTCGCCTTTTCTCACTATTTTCAAAACACACAGCACACATAGTATGGGAGGGCCAGTGACACAGACTTATGACTGTCCACACTGGCCCAAGATGACCCAGGATCCTGCCTGCTGGTGAACAGTGCAGCGAAAGCATGGACACTGCGGCCTGCAGTAGAACTTGCAGAGTGGAGGTGAGGGGACCCTGATTTACTCTTCTGACTCCACAGCCTTCCAGAAACAAACAGGGTACCGTGATTATTTACTACTGTCCCTCTTGAACTTGGATGAGGAACTTTATGCAGTCAGCACTTGTTAAGCATGGGATAAATGTTCAATAATGAAACTCATCTTTCCGCTTAATTTACTATCAAAAATAGCACATACCATTTCATTTCCTGATGTATGTGGATGTGTAATCTAAAACACACCAGAAGACAACCTAGCACTGGAGCAGACAGGCTGCATGAGGGCACGGCGCTCTTTGCTTAGGGTGTGTGCCAGCCACCCGGAGCACTTGCTGTGTCAGGTCTGGACTCACACAGCCCTGGAGGAGCGCAACAGGAATTCCATGGTGGCTGGCTAGACAGACAGTATGGGCTTCTTGAACTGCAGAGATAGTCAATGTATATAAGAGCAGACTGGCCCAGATGAGCAACCCTGCAACTATGAAGTTCCTATTACAGACAAGAGGATGCTATGGTGTAAAAAACAAATTTGGATCCCACATAATTTTTTTATATGTAAGTTTTTTGTTGTTGTTTTCCTTTTTTGTTTGCCTCTGTTTTATTGAGACTGGTTCCTGTAAATAGCTAAGGGTGGAACTCCAGACAAGAAAGATCTTTTCTCAAATAAATAAATAAATAAATAAATAAATAAATAAAATTAGGGCTGGTGAGCTAGCTCCACTGAGTTAAAGCGCCGGATATCGAGCCTGACAGCCTGGTTTTCAATCTATGGGACCATCATGTGGAAATAACTGCCTTCTGCTATTATTGTCCTCTGACCTCTATGTGTGTGCTGTGGCACGAGTGCCGACACACACACACACACACACACACACACACACACACTTTTAAAAATAATAAAAAGATCTTCTGACATTTTCCCCAAAACCTGACACAATAGTGCCCAAACGGAAAATGAAAATTTTCACACTGTAATAAGCAGTGACTAAATAAAAGTCACGCTGGGCACAATCACAGACGGCTCCATCTGCCCGTCAACCCTGGTGAACACACTTTGCTCCTCGTTTCAGTCGATGGACTATGGCAATGGTGCTGGATGTCACAGAGGTGACACTGTTACATGGGATGTCCTTCCTGAATCTTCCCTTGCAGATATGATAGTATCACACTGCCTCATAGGGCTGCTCTGTGTAATGAGCTTTCTTGTCAGACTATCTTTGGACAGCTAGCCCCAATGACATGGAGACTTCTTATCAATTATAAAAGTCTTATAATTTAAAATGACCTGCTTTTATTAATCTATGGTCTGCCATGCTGCTCGGTTACCTCTACTCTGTACCACTACTCTTCAGTGTCTCCCTGGTATCTCAATGGCACAATCCACACGCAGAGATTCCTCTTCCTCCCTGGAAACCCCGTCTATCCTCTCCTGCCTACTTATTGACCATTCAGCTCATCTGTAAACCAATCAGGGTGACACATCTTCACAGTGCAAACAAATACTCCACAACAGGTTTGTACATGGTGTTGTCCCCCAAAGATTATGGTATTGTCACCTGCAAGCCTGCTGCAGACAGGTATCACACTGACACTTCTTTGTGTCTTGTGACCAGCAGTTTCTGTAGTAAGTATCCACACAATGGACAGTAAGTGCCATAAAGAATCAGACATAAATACCTGTTTCTCATGTCTAAATTTCCACAATCACTAAAGTTACAAGGATATCAGGATATAAGTAAGGTAACGTAACTTACCGCATACCCCACACCCTACCTCTGAATTTCTACAGACAAATTTCTATGACAAATCAGAAAGAAGAAAACAAAGGATAACCAGCCTACAGTCCACAACCCCAGAGAAGACAAGAAACAAAGAGAGGCCTATATGGATTCCTGGGAAGGGGAAGTAGACAAGATCTCCTTAGTGAACTGGCAGAGTAGAGGGAGGGGAAGGGTGGTAGGGAAATGGGAAGGTGAGAAGGGGAGCAGGGAGGAAAACGAGGGATAGGGAAGATCAAGTAGGGTAAAGAACAGAGAGGGAAAGCAAGGAAAGAGATACCTTGAAAGGAGTCACTGTGGGGTTAGCGAGAAACCAGGCACTAAGGAAACTCCCAGGAAAGCACAAGGATGAGCCCAGGTAAGAATCTAAGCAATAGTGGAGAGGGTGCCTGAACTACCCTTCCCCTGTAATCAGATTGATGACCACCTAACTCATCATAAAACTTTCATCCAGTAACTGATGAAAGCACATGCAGAGATCCAAGGTTAACCACTGGGAGAAACTCCTCGAGTGCAGTCATAGAAAGGGAGGAGCGATATTATGAGCAAAGGGGCCAAGCCCTTGATGGACACACCAACAGAAACAGCTGACTCGAGCTAGTGGGAGCTCACTGACTGTGGACTGACAGCTGGGGAACCAGCATAAAACCAAACTAGAGCCTCTGAATGTGGGTGACAGTTGTGTGGCATGGGCAGTTTGTGGGGTCACTAGCAGAGGAACCAGTATTTAGGACTAGTACATGATCCAGCTCTTTGGAGCCCTTTCTCTATGGAGGGGTACCTTGCTCAGCCTAGATACAGGAGGAGGGGCCTTACTCCCGCCTCAAGTGATGTGACAGGCTTTGTTGACTCCCCATGGGAAGCCTCACCCTCTCTGAGGAGTGGATGGGGAAGTGGGGTGAGAAGATGGGAGGAGTGGGAGGACAGAAGGGAGAGCGAATTGGGATCGGTATGTAAAACAAGATAGTTTAAAAAATAGAAATAAAAAAATAAGAATGCCATTATCAGCTTTATTGACCTCACGGCCAGACTGCGGTACACTTGTGGTCCTAAAGGATGCAG